>NC_092591.1:58062500-58322500 GCF_047663525.1 Anas platyrhynchos
CATGAAATAAATGTGTTTTTAAAGAGTGTGAATAAGACAAAAGGATGGCTATGAAAAATAAAAGGTGTATTGTTCAAATATGTATGAAGTTAGGATTTTTCAGACTAAGCAAAATATTTGCCAGGACAATTGTGCTGGTGAAGGTAGAAGTGAATATAGCACAGTTGCAACTGCGATAATATAAGGATATGACATAGACCAGATTTGTCAAGAAAGCCAGTATCTTTTGTTAGGCCACGTGATACAGCAGGAAAAAAAGTACAAGTACTAAGTTAAAATAAACTAGTCTACAATTACACAATGTGGGATATTTTACCTAACTCATGGTGAAGAAAAACCTCTACTTTCTGTAAATTAATGCAAATTCTCTAGTGTTTAGGTTTAGCCTAAAAGATAAACTTTTATTTCCCTGTTATCATTTTGAATCGCCTAATGAAAAAGCATGATCTCTTTTTGATTACTTTAAATTCTTTGTTTGTTAGTTTGTATTTGTCTCTCTTTTTTTTTCAATGCCTAAAAATAGTGATCTCAAAATATTATGGACATGAAAGTCCTTAGATGTTATTGGGTTTCTGTACACATTC
This sequence comes from Anas platyrhynchos, assembly GCF_047663525.1. Classification (NCBI taxonomy): domain Eukaryota; kingdom Metazoa; phylum Chordata; class Aves; order Anseriformes; family Anatidae; genus Anas; species Anas platyrhynchos. Next base: position 58,063,085 of record NC_092591.1, read on the forward strand.
TCCTAGTTAAACAACTTAGGCAGGAAGGCAGTTAATGCTTGGAGTTTATGCAATCACTAGGTGTTCTGTAATTATATAGAGATCTACCACTCTCTCCAGTTTCAAAGATGTCTATGCTCTTTCTTTCTCTCGCAGCACTGTGTTAGATTCTATGTTTGCATGTAGTGACGTTGAAAACTTGTTTTGCATCATAGCTGAATTTTTTATCTTTGAACAGAATATCCCGGTGTATGAATATTTTTCATAGACAAAACGTAGATTGCTTGTAGACACATTTTTCTTCACCTCCAGTGTACTATTTACATGATTCAAAAATAAGACATTCTGAATTGGACTGTGGACTGGACTGGGTTAGGTAAAAGCTCTCTGCACAACAAATTCCAAACCCTATGTACAAATAAACAAGTAACAGTAGAGGGAGGATTTCAGGCAACAGTTAATGAGGTAAACATTTCAGCAGGACTGAAGAGCAGACATTTCAAATGACAACCAACTACATAAGTGTTTATCAATAACATTGAAAACTCAGTTTAAGATTGGGTTGATTATCCTCTCATTAACCTGCACTAGAACCCTTACACCACAGCAATCTGATTTGAGTTTCTAAAAATAGAGACATTCAAAGTTACTTAGGGTCAGTATCCTTGATGAAGCATTCCTCCTACTGCAATTAAATTGGAATAGTCTTTATTATGAGATGCAATGGTCTGGCTATCCAGGCCCTTATATATTTCACTGACTTGGTTTCTTCTGGTGTCGTTTTATTTTTTGCTAATGCTGGCAAAGTGTCTACCTAGTGGATTCATGGCCACCAGTGGGAACTGTTTCTTAATACCTTTGTGATTTATACCTTTTCCTGAAAAACGCTTTGGCTGTAGTTCATATGTTCAGCTAAAAGATATGGCATACCAAATTACTTGTAAAACCTGCCAGCAGCAGAAGAATGGCCTATAGTTAAACTTGCTACTTGAGTGCTGGAGACCAAGGTTTAATGCCTATGTAATTATCAACATTTTGTGTGAACTTGCAAAAAGTCTTTCTCTGTTCTATCTTTTTCTCAATCTTCCTCTCTCCATATGAACTGCAAATAATGACTTCTTTTTAATTGAAATCAGGATAATTGCAATAATATTACTTTATTGTTTGAATATAAATGAAGCTAAACATTCAAGTATCACACGCAAGTGTCAAATGGGCGAGTGTGATTTAGGATACTAGTTAATGAAACAAACATTTCCAGTTTTCATACATTCAATGCCATGTGGAAGGTACAAGGCCCTTCAGGAGTAGGGCTGGAATAAATATTTGTCAGAGGATAATCACAATACAGGCAGTACCTGAATATCTAATATAATCACCAAAACACTGATCTTTAATTATTTTTAAAGTCTCATTAATAAGGATTGCTTCTTTCTTATCCTAACTGTGATCCTGGTCTGCACATCATTAATTTCTTTAGATTCAGACATCTCTACAATTTTAGTGTAAAATGAGGTTTTAGCTCTGAGATGGCCAAAAGTAAGTTATATATATACACACATAAATACTTACACACACACACACAAATCAAACAAACAAACATAAAAAAAAATGTTTATAAGTCAGGGAAGTCTACATGGATGAATCTCTTCAAATATTTAAAAGTTAATTCTGAAGTTAAGTAAACAACACACTTGCCCTGATTTATCAACGAACTGAGTATCCAAATAGCTATTCTGAAATGCATTGGAAGCTCTTTATGTTCTGTGCTTCTGTATCACCAAACTAAAGGCATTTCTACATGTCTATGTTCAGATCTTCTTGATACTAGGGAACAAACTACAATCAAGTTCATATTATTTAAATTTGGAACCTAACAGTTGTTTGTGAGAGATATTTAAATATTTTAAGTGCCAAAATAAGAAATAAACCCTAGGTTTTGTGACTCCATGTTTTTAAAAATATTTGAATGACATAAAACTGGAATGAAATAAAACAAAAACAAACCTCTCTCTACAACCAAACACTCCAAAACCCAGAGGGAGAAAAATTAAACTCTTGTTGTTTTTTTTTTTTAGGTGAGATAGTAATCAAGAGCAAATAAATTACACCTCTTCAAAACATTGCTCTACTTTCTTGTCCATTTAATCTTATTTATTCCTCAATACCACAAAAATACAAACACAGACAACATATGAAGACACTTCCTCTCTCAAATAGAAATATGAAATAAATAGATTTTTTTTACGCAGTTGCTGTAGAATTTCTCTTAACAGGTAAAAGCAAAGAATGATAGATTAAACCCTCTTCCTCAATACACAATTTTAGTGTAATGCATATAGACTTTGAAAACCTGGGGTATCTGGTTAGTTATAATACTTTTATTTCCAGCTCCTAAGAGACTTTCTTTTCTCTTGAGGACAGAAATGTCATGTTTCCAACATCACCTTAGAGTGTTACTTATTTGAAGCTGCTATTTCAGTATTAAATGCTTGCAATGCTAGAAGTAAGCATGTTTGTGTAAATACTCTTCTGAGGTGAAGAAACTGCAGATAAATGAAAGCAACTGAATGATAACAGCAGGGATATAGGAGAAAGCAAATTCATTAATCTTTACCTTTTGTATTTAGTGCTTCTGATTAATGGCTTTCCTACAGACTTCTATTTTCCTCTTAGATACCAACATACAGAATATGTGGCATATAAGAATGAAGTGTTATAACTATTTATGCACCTTCCAAAATCCCTAAGATATCAGAGATGAAGACAAAATGAAGACAAATAAAAGAGAAAATTATTTTTGTACCCATTTCATCTTATGAAGGACAGCTCCATAGCACACTTGCATCTATAAAGTTTAAATGTGCATTTAGAAACAAAAATGTTTTGTTTCCTACCACCTGTGTATATTTCACAAGCTAAAAAAGCACATATGGTATTTTATTCTACAGCCCACGGCATGATGGGGAATATCAGCCTGTAAAATACCACAGAAGTCTACAGCAGGAGGGAGTAGATAGAAACTGCCTTCTCTCACCAAACTTAGATGCTCAGGAGGCAGTTTGGATAAAATTTCTGATACAAAGTGTAGTTCTTGCATTTATACTAGTAAGGTACAAGTCAACACCACTACACACTATAGCTTGGCTGGATTCTCTGTTGAAAGCTGCTGTTTTCTATTATGGATAACTAAGAGGTCACCAGTGTCGTTGCTCTACTTACACCATGAGCTCCTTGTCAAACTCTTCCTTCTGTCTGTCTCCTGTATACACTCTCCACTTCCTTATTCTTTTTCAGATCTGATTTTTTTTCATTGAAAAATTAAATGGATATTATCTATTATAACCTATTATTTTGTTCTCTTATCACCACCTGCATTTCTAAGGTTGAAATTTCTGATCAGTTCATCATCTCTTATATACTCTAATCTTCCCAACCTCAAGTTACTAGTTTTATTCTGTTCATATTTTATCATTTTGCCTAACAATCTATTTTTTTGTTATTGCATATTGTTATTATTATATATACATGTATGTTATTATATATACTTATGTTTTGCCTAACACTGACAAAAAACATTCTCTCCTGGTATTCCTCACCCCCACACTCTTTATGGTCATTGTCCACAACCACTGTCTGAAATGTCCATGCTGTCTCAATCTAGACTTACTCCTCTCCTTTCATGTGATTTAGGGCACTGGCAAATGCTGCCCCTGTCTATAATTACCTCCTCTTGACTACTTCTCAATCTCCCTACTCTATTTTCATCCTCCTACCTTTGCTGATTTATTTTAGTCATTAAATTCTTCCTCAAGCCCTTGTATTCAACCACTTCAAATTCCCCAGCCAAAATGACCAACTCTTTCCAGCCTGACTGGTCACTAGATAGTGAAACCTATTCTCACTTCTCTAGATCAACAGTAAGACTCCATTATCCACTCTGTCATTGTTCCCTCCCACATTCCCATTTTTTCTCTCTTTTTTTCTAATTCATAGAAAACTGTTAGCTGTTTTTTTCACCTAACTTCCCCATCTCTATCATGGCCAATATGCTTTATTAGTAATACTTTTATATATCACATACATGTATAATGTCATATATAGTTTAGTTAATATTTTAAACTGTTTCAAAGATCATGTTTCATCCCTTTGAGGATACTTTTCTTCTCTCTTTTCTTTCCTACCCTTCTCCACTACAACACACTGAAAAGTTTTGTTTATAAGCTTGACAGCTTTCGATGCATTAATGTAGTAATTAATGGCAGGCTAAGAAAGAGGAGAAAGAATAGGGGCAAAATAACCTGTAATGTGTGCCTATAGCATATCAAACTGAAAAATGACAAATACAGGACTGCAAAACTGTCTATTACTGAAATGGTTGCTTAATCTTAGAATGTCAATACAGTAATGTAATACAGTAGCAGAAAGGAGGCTAATGATTTCAGTGTCCCCTATTGTCTAATGCAAAGAATAATATTCTTCTTTTATTCTGAGATTATTATTCTGCAAGTAAAATACTCAGAGCTAGGATGGTTGAAAACAATAAAAAGCAAAACTTATATATCATGCATAACATTAACATCTAACTCTTAAAAGCATTTTTTTCTACCAGACATACTATGTATCAGCGTAGAAAGATCTAGTTACCAGCAGCCATTTCCTTGAGGGTTAATTAACCATTAACTATGTACATTGAAGAAATACCTTCAAATAATAGATGCTTCTTAGAGCAGAGTTACGTATTTTTTATGTTAAATGATTTCAATCTAAAGTTAGGATGAAGCATGTTTTAAAGGGGAAGTATTACTATTTTATTATTTAATGTAATAGAGTACTGAAAAGTTTGCAAATAAAGGCAAAAAGGGAAATGAGAAGACTAATAGACCATGTACTTTTCCATCCAACTTCAGTAAATACTTTCTCTTTTCAGCATGCCTGGAACTTAACAGAAATATAGGCAGGGTATAGAGAATGTCACATGGCAGATACTAATTGTTACGATTAAGGTCTAACAAGCATGCTTCCCTGCTGTTCTGAGAATGTCTCTGACTTTTGATCCTGACATCTGTGTCTTACAAGAATTTCACTCTGCTCTGACATTCCTTCTGATGTTGATCCAGGAATTAATGGATTGTGAAAAAGCTGGCAGGATATCATTTAAAAAATAGAATTCTTGGTGTACAACTGATGAAAAGGTATCAGAATTCACATACTTTGTGTCTGATACCAATACACTATGTCTATATGTATGCATTTAGTATGAAGCAATATCTCATAACGGAAGACAGAAAAAAGATTTAGAAGGAAGCTTCATGTTATACACATCTACAGGACTATTATTTTACTTGTTAGCATGTTAGAAGATGACAATTAATGGTGATTTAGACAAATTCTGTGTAATGGAGATTCAATCGTTTAAACCCCCTACCAGCAAAATGTATTATAATTAATTCTAATGTAGATTAAAACTTTCATAAGAACTCAGGGAAGAGCATTAAAAGAATTAATATAAATTATGAAAGAAATTTCATCAGAGCTATTCATAAGCACAATTACAATGTGACATATGTTGTGTGGTCACCATCTTACCATTTCAGCCATCATACCATTTCAGTTAGGACATGTATGCAAGCTCTTTTGTGCTACAATGTTTTCAGATTTAAAGGACTTCAGAAAAAAAAAAAAAAAAAAATCACAGACAAAAACAAAAAACAAAAACAACCTTCAAAACATTGAATACCAAAAGTTAAACTGAGATTTTTTTCTAGATGTGTTTAAGACTGAAGAATTACATAGAGAATTGAAATTTTACACATCAGAGGATATTGCCTTGTATTTCATGGTTCTGGATAATTACTAGATGCCAGTGGATAACTTAAACATAGCTTAGAGTCACTGACATTAATGTGTGACAGGCAGCATTACAGAACATATTTAGCAATTTTAAATGAAAAAAGTAGACCGATACTTAAAAAAAAAAAAAAAAAAAAAAAAAAGAGAAAGAGAGAAAGAAAAATAAAATCAGGATTATTACAAGAGGAAAAATAGCAATGCCCTCCTTAAAGTAATGCCAAAAATGTTTTTCAGTATGATATTAAAAAAAATAAAAATCAAAGGAACTATAAAACTATAAGATTTAAACAAGTTTAAATGAAACTAAATTCAATTCAATTGGCAATTGTTGTCAATAATAGCAAGATTACAAATTAAAATGATATGGTTTAGCTATCTCTTCAGGCAAGTCAACCAAATTTCAGATTGAACACTGCATTATTATTCATTATGCTGTTTCTGGTATTTGCGTCTAAATTTCAGTGGTTTTGATGTTTTGACAGATTCTTTAAACACTCAAAGGCATAGGACATTTTGACAAAAAGTCCAGACTCAAATGTTATTAATAAACAAATACAATTAAGAAAATTAATAGTACAGCCTATCTATAGTTATTTAGATGCTCACAACATACATACATTGGAATTACTTATTTTAGCAAACATAAATGTATCCAAAATACAAAAGCTATAATTGGAATCAATTTATGAGAAATCAATTTATATCTCAGATCTCAGAAATGAATACAGTGAAAAAAGCTTAGTGACTTGCAAGTTGTGTGCCCCTTATCAATGCTTGCTACAATTCTGTTTTTCCGGTGCACAAAAACAATTCTGTTTTTCAGAATTTATAAAATTCTAACAAGAATACAGAAATTCTAACAAGATGTACAAATAAAAGACTAAACATTATCACATTTACAGTTACAACATTTATAACATTAAAAGTACATCTAGGGAATCCATCAATGTTTTGTTTAATCTATAATAAAGACATCATATGATTACTGTTTTGTTTTAAGGTAAATAAGTATGCTCTTAAGCACTAATATTTTTATTATTTACATTAAATGTTGTTTAAATTTACTGTTCTATTTTTCCTTAACATATCTAGAATTCATTTAATGAGTAAAATAGATAAAAGCACACAGATGAGGAAATTAAACAGTGAAAAAGAGGCAAAAAAGTGAAGTGAATAGTTAAAGAGAAAAGGCTGGATCACATTTAAGATGGGGAAAAACAAAAGGCAAAGCTTGTAAAATCTGAAAAAGTAAGGTAGGGGTGTGATGTGTGACAGGTGGGGTAAGATAAGACAGTTGGGAGGAAAGAAAGAAAAATGAAGAGCACAAATTAGACAAGACATTCATTTTAAGCCCTTAACAGGCTGGATCTCATCGTTGTCATCAGACAGGAAATGTCAGAGCTGGCACATTTGTTGTTTTTTTTAATGCTTTTTACTTGTTTAAAAAAAAATCTGTCTTACAATACATAAAAAGTCTATTTGCTTTAAAGAAAAACACATCTTAATTTGTTCCCATTTTTTCTCCTACTCAATCTGTAACAAACTTCACTTCTATTATATTGGAAACTACAATAATTATAAGGTTTAATACTTCCATTATATTTTGAGTTATTTTATTTAAGACCTGAATAGGAGTTGAATTCTTTAAAAATAACTAAACTTTGTACTTAAAACTACAGGTGGATTTCTGGAGGTGGTGAATATTGCATAAGATGACATGCAGTAAGTGTTATCTTACAAATATAAACAAATCCTTGTTGTACAGTTTAGAATTTATAAAGGTATGTAGATATTTCTTCCAAGATAAATAAACAAAAAAAGTGATCATGTTGAAAACAAGTTTCAAAATTTATTTTCCAATTAATATAAAGAACTTAAAGATTTTAATACAGTATATTTCTGGAAAGGATATTTGGGGCTTGACAATAATGGCACCGTATATAATGTATTAGTCAACTTCTCTCAGATCTGACCACTTAATTTATCTGTATTGTTCTGTCAAATTAAAAAAAAATAAAAAATATCCCTGTATACTAGAACATGGCAGAAAAGGCAAGCGCAGTAATTGCAATGCACGTTTCCATGATTTGCTACTCCATTTCTTCTAAATCTCAAGGTTAACTTCAAATGCAGAAGAATACCGCCAGCAGGCAAGTACATATAGTAATTCTTATTCATTCAGTACTTTTAAAACATGTTCTTTTTTCTATTTTTAACTTAAATGATCGCTTGAACTTTTTATTTTAAAATGTTTATCTCAAAAGTATATAAAAAAATTAAAGTTCTTCCATAATGAGTGAATGGACTTCTACCTCATGTACAGTTTATATCTTTGTACAGGACATCCTGCTGTCTTAAGTCTTCCTTCAATTTTATCCATAAACTGACAAATAAAGAATAGGGTCTAAGAAAAGAATATTTTCTTATATTTAGAAAATAGAAGAAAATATTGAGTGGGTAAACATATGTTGTCTTACAACAGTTCTCATTACCATCTTCAGATACGCTTAGTGAAAGAGTCCTTCCAGTACCTAAAGGGGGTACAGGAAAGCTGGGGAGGGACTCTTTGTCAGGGAGTGTAGTGATAGGACAAGGGGTAATGGTTTAAGACTAGAAGAGGATAGATTTAGATAAGACATTAGGAAGAAATTCTTCACTCAGAGGGCGGTGAGGCCCTGGGACAGGTTGCTCAGAGAAGCTGTGGATGCCCCCTGCAAGTGTATAAGGCCAGGTTGGATGGGGTTTTGAGCAACCTGGTCTAGTGGGAGGTGTCCCTGCTCACGGCAAGGGGGGGTGGAATTAGATGATCTATAAAGTCCCTTCCAACCCAAAGCATTCTGTGATTCTATGAAAGCAAAATGGATATAAAGTAGAAATAGAGATTTTGGATTGTATACACTGAGGTAAAAAAGAGCAAGGCGGGCAAGGATCACATAAGGGATTTAGAGCAGATGAAATTTGTTAAACTAACTGTATCCCTATGCCTGTTTCCAATACTGAAGAAAAGAAAGATATCAGGCATATGATATGAGTGATATCATCCAATCTCTGACAGACAGGGATTTCCAGACACAATGGTTGAATTCAGACCATTATTAAAAGCCATCAATAGATCTATCCACCGTTAATATTCCTAATTTATGTTCTCTACTTGTAGTTTAAACAAATATATTGTCAATTAGAAGTCTTTACTTTGGGCCATTTACACAAACATTCTATGAGAGAATCTAGCAAAGAGATTCATCAAGCTTTATCAAGCTTCAGTCTACCTACACAATAGAACTGAGACTAACATCCTGCAAATCTGTTCATGTGGGCTTATCTTGAAAGGTTTTGATAAGTTTTTTCAAAGGCTAATTACCTGTGCAGTTAAAAATTTACATTTCTTTTCCATTTGACTTTATCTAGCCTCATCATGCATTTTTATTCCTGTGCCTACTACATTACAGAATATTCCACTGTGAGATACTCTGTCTATGAAATTACTCAGGTATACTTGATTTTTTTTAAAGTAACTGAAACTATTGGTGCATTTTTGAAATGGAAGACTGAGGGAAGATCTGGAGAACAGAGCCTTAGAACTGCTGAACATACAAGAAAAAAAGTAATGGACTTCAAAGGTTTTCAACTTATTTGCAAGTCTGGTCTATTTAAATAAATGAAATAGTTGACATTGTAAAGTATATTTGAAATGTCTGGTAATGCCACAGCCAAAGACACTAAGGGACTCTCAATTGAGAAGCAGCAGATAGAAGATGCCGTCTTTATTGATAGAGCAAAGACACATATCCACAAGCCTCACACTAACTGAAAATCAGGAAATTCTTGCAGCTGGGTCAGACAGTAAAATAGTGGAAGGATCATTTCTAATTACAGACATCAAAATAGTCATTTTTCTTTCACGTTCAGTTCTATAATACCTGGAGATTTTAGTGTATTATCTGGAGTCATTGCATGGGATCCTGTGAAAAGAAAAAGACCTAGAATATAAATAATTGGGATGCCTATGAAAAATCAGTTCTTATCCAAGTCCCTTTGTTAAAAACATCTGATGAAGTAATTGGTTTCCTCTATCTTATCTTAGGCTGGAGTATATTTGGATACGTTTGTTAATAAAGTTCAAGGGCGCTCTTATCTGCTCTTTGATCAACACTAAATCCTTCTTCTGCCTGTTTCATAGTGGAGTGATAGAGTGATAGTTCAAGAAGCACATGGAAGATATGATCCAAAAATGAGAGACTGAACATTACAGTTGCTTGAGCTATTCACTCCTGCATGGAATGACCCAAAATACCAATACTTATATCACATATTCCTTCTTGCTGGTCTGGTATCTCCAACATCATACCTACATGACCTAGAGAAAAAAAGTCTTACCCTACCTCCCTGGTAAGAGTACCCTGTAGCTAGGTCATTTACCAGCCACTGTGTGCAGCCTTCTGTGCTTTAAGTGGGCAAAAAAGATAGATACAGTACAGGCAGTTCTAAAACTCATGTTGCAATGGTCCCTAGGGAACCACTGCCAGCTGGCATAGGTTAAAGCGACCAGAGGCCTGGGGCTATGCAGAAAATCAAAGAACTGTAACCATCACCCTGACAGCCCCACACTGTAAACTGGATACATAGAAGAATCCAGGTCTTTGTGTACATGGAGGAGAATATCAGTGTTTGTTTATCTCATTTTCTGAAAGATTTTATCTGTCAATCCATTGAACAATGTAAAGGCCATATAAAGGTGAAAATTGTATAATATTTAGGTATTTGACTGAGATGTATGAGACAACTGATGGTTGCAAGAAAAAAAAAACAGCTTGGAGAGGCTCTCAAAACCTTTTTTCTCAACAGATCTGTAGGATTCAGAGATTCCAGTGGATTGAATGAATCCTAGCCGGGCACAAATTAATGATTTACATTGCCTTGAGAGGAAAGGGAGCAGAGCTTTTCAAACTTCACCATTCTTTATCCAGCATTCATTGCTTTCATGGATTGTAAATGTACAGTGCTTTATAACTAATACTGCTTGACCTTGAATTTAAAACAGGTTAAGAATCTGAACTTCCCACAGCATCTTATGAAACCAACACACACTATTAGATCTGGAAACAAGTGGATGCTATTAAGTGCCTTTTCCCAGGCATTCAGAGAGGAAGCCAAGAAACAGATCATAAAGCTAAGCTTTGACAAGAAGCATGTAGACCAGCATTCACTGGATATGACCACTGAGTTGAAGAATCAGTTGTTACCATGCCATAGTTCCTGAATAACAGAGTGCTATCACTTTTCAATGTGTCTCCTTGTCAGATGTTTACTGGTCCATTAAAAACAAAACAAACAAACAAATTATATTTTCCGCTCAGCTGTGTTTATGGGATTGTCATCTGCAAATGTATTTGAATTCACTCTACCCTTCCATCACTGTTACAGTGGTAAGACTGAGCATGGGCAAGACTCATCATGTTCAGGTGTGCCCTTCACCTTTTTTAGTTATTGTTGGTCATCAGGAATATCTACTATGTCTTGTAGAAATCCCCATAAGGACTGGTGTTTAGCTGATCACAAGAGATACAGAACATGAGTACTTGTATTCTTATGGCTGCTTTTAGCAGAACTCTGAGGAACAGAGAAGGCCCATGCAAACGTTCCTCATCTTAAGGCAACTAATTCTGCTGGTGTGCTTAGTTAAATCAGTACCATGTGATGGCGAGTCCTCACTATTTTCTCTAGCCTGATATAGCGTCATGACTACCAAACAACATGCTGACTTCCATAGATACCTCTGGTTACTACGAGTATTAGAAACAGTACCAAAGTACAACCCAAATTTAACTTCTAAGAGCAAAACAGTTTACATAATAAGACACCAAATTAATACTTTTAAAATATTATCAGAACTGAGAATTAAAAGATCAAAGGACATTTATCAACATTGCTGCCAAACATATTTACAGTACTCAAGAATAAACACATACATGAATAAAACTTTACCAGTGTTATAAAAATCCACTGACATCTTTATCAATATCAAAATATCATAATTTGGGATTCAATTTACAATTTCAATTACTTTACTTGCACTAATTAATTAGATAAGACATACAAGCAAGACTATTGGAATGACCATGCCATTGAAGGGTTAATGGCTCTAGTTATGGTAGAAATTCAAATATCATGGGGAGGCACCTCCTGACCCAGCCATCACTGAGAATTATGCAGATTCAAATGGGAGCCACACAGGCTTTGATTTCCCCCAAGGATTGATGAACAAGTACAAAATAATAGAAAGTGACAGGAAGCAGATGACTGAGGTCTAATTTAATGTCATTCTAAAAGACAATATACCTTAAATTGGCCTTAGGAAAATTATGGGTTATAAATAAGAGAACAGAAACATGCACTTTTTCATTTTAGTTCACTAATTTAAGAAGTAAGCCTTTGAACAAATGAACAGTGAAACAATTGTCATTTGGCAATGAAAAACTGCCAAACTTAAGTAGGCGTACTTTGTTTGCATAATTTGCAATTTATTGGAAAAGGCTGTAATCTTAAAAGGGAAACCCTATTAAACAAAATTATGGAACAATCTGAGGAATTTTATGCAAATATTAATTTGAGACTGTTATGAAGACAAAGAATTAATAGTTCTTAAACACTATGATGAAATGCAGTGAGGATATGCTCAGGAAATGTTTGCAATTTTAGTAAAGGATTAGCTACACATACTTATGCAGAAATGAAAAAAAAATCTATGCTGAAAAGGTTTTTCTAAGAATGAAAGCTAGAACATTTTTCTACTTTTCATTAGTAAGGATCAGAAATAGCCTTCTAAATGCCCAAGTTAACCATAAACCATACCTTCATCTAAATCTAGACTTCAGTAGATAATGCACACAATATGTGCTTACATCATTTTAAATTACAAAAAGTGTAGAAATATCAACATTTGGACAATCTGAAACTATTTAATTTTATACTGCAACTATATGAGATATATTTATATAGAAACAGTGTATCTTTGCACTTCAGAAATTACGCTATTTATCCTGTGTAATTATTTTCATTTTTTTTTTAACATTAATGAATAGAGATATTCCAAATCAGGTACTTGCTCAGTAATTGTCAAATTGACAACGGATTTTTTTCCCAGCTAGAATCTAACCATAGAAGATGAATTTTGATAAACAATCATTCAAAATAGATTTATATAGCCTCAAATTAAAAATCTAACAGTCAGATATAATGCTTTGGAAAGACTCACTGTAAAGAGTCATATTAAAGCATTGCCAGCAAAGGTATGAAGATTCTCTACAAAAATTTAAGCTTATTAACTTATTTTTATTGTCTCTTAAAAAAAAAAAAAAAAAAAAAAAAAAAAGAGGCAAATAGCTGCTTTTAGAGCATGTACAAATACCCAATCTCATGAAGAAGTTTCACAGGCTCTCTGCTATGATCAACATAGGCAAAAGAAAAGTGGCATTGCACAAGTGCTCCATCTGCAACTTAATCACAAGGTAGACCTGGAGGCATCTCAACAATGCTAACAGAACTGCCTCAGGAATCTACAGAGCAGCCAGATGCCAGCCCTAGAAAAATATATGATATTGCATGGTGTCTGCAGCCTGTGACTGGAATTCAAAGAGAGGCCATAAGACTGGTCCAATGTTTGAGGCTGAAGAGAATCCTAATACTTGCATATATTCTCCCTATACGTAGCATGATTTTTCCTTTAGGGATAAATTAAATTATGCTGATAAGCAGTGTGCACCCCCTAAAGTTTTCTGAGAAAGAGCTATGTATAACCCCATCCAGGCCAAAAAGAAAAAAAAAAAAATGTTAAGTGTTGTAAAATTCAACTATAGTATTCTGACAGTGAGCTAAATGTGGCAAATAAACTAGTCACCATACCAATGTATTTGTGTGTTTTAAATTTTATGTGAAAATAAGTTTTTAGGGAAATTAATTCCTGTAGAAGAATACTGCACATATTTTATAAAATAAGCAGAGCAATAATATACATCTGTAAGATAAACAGAAGTAATTGTCTCCATTAAATCTGCTTTCTATAGTGAACACAGCTTAAAAAAAAAAATAAATAAAAAAAACTAAGGCCTGAATCATCTTTATTTACACATTTCTTTAAAAGATGGTAGGTTTTCCTACCATCTGTTTTTTGGTAGGTTTTCCAGACAAAAACTCACATAATTTAGAAACAATGTAAATGCTATTGGCATTGGAAAATAGTCCCTTGATTGTTATATTTCCTGACATCAGGTTGTTTTCCTGCATGTAATGTCCACTGTTCAGTGACATTTGCAGTAATCTTCAAACCTAAATTTTAGTTTATGTGACATAAGAAATACATAATTTTATTTAGAGAAAACTCAGAGAAACAGGAGAAGGGGAGAGAAAATACAATACTGAATATAGTAATGTGGGCTAGGCAGTGGGTTTAACAAATCTGAAAGAGTTAAAACTTCAACATACAGTTTCTTACAGATCTGATCCACTGAAGATTTTCAGGGCATCTGATCAATTGTATATTGTCCAAGCCTTTCACCTGGACAAAGTGTTGACTACAACCCAAACTGTCCAAGGGACTGGTGATAGGTAGGCAACAGAATACCTGATGGAACTTTGATCATATAAAAAAAACATCTCACACAGAAGGAGTTGGAAGCATTTCAGAATAGCATCTTCCTAACCAGGCTTGAGAATCTCCCTTGCCATTTGCAGTGGGACCTCATAGCTGGAGTCTGTTTCCACTCACAGCCAAGGCCCAGAGGAATCTATTCTTAGTTTGAAATACCTTCGTAACTGGCTTTGACCATGGCCCCTGTTCTGCATTCTGGAAGTATCAAAAAAATAGCACTTAGTTGCATTACAGCATTACTTTATCTGATGTAACACCTATTCTGGATAAGACTACAACTACAAAATTAACTTCAACGATCACAGAGAAAACAGAGTACTGTAATATCAAAGTAAGAACATGTGTTCTTTAAGGTTTGGCGTGAAGTATCATAAACACTACAACTACTGCTTTTTTTGTGATTTACATAAGGCTGCAGGGGTTGTCTATTAGCCTGGGATAAGAAAGATGTAGGCACTGGTTTCATTTTCTTGTTTTGCTCACAAAAGCAGAGAAGGGTTCATATAACAAACATAAGCCTTGTCCAATGTATATAGGAATTTCTCTGCTACGCAATTCTTTTCTCTGTTTCTCTGAGGAAAATGGTATTCTTAAACACTCATGTTCAATGCTAATAAAATACACAACCTATCTTCACTTGGGAGAATGAATTATAAACTCTTTAACAAGCTAGAATCAATTAAGTCCGTATGACTAACATATATAAGCAGAAGACTGTCCAAATTAATCAGTGGTTTATATACAGTTAACAAATTAATTTTCTAGATGTAAAACAGTACCCTGTGAAGAAGGAAAACTGTTTAGGTCTTCTATCTCAGTGCCAAGATGGGACAAACTTGGGGATAGCTAATACTGCAACTCCTAATACCATGAGTACTGAAGCAATCTATGAAAATAACTCTGCCCTTTAAACAAGCATTAAGCAGTATACACCTTCCAGTTTTTCAGTCTTGTTCCCAGCATAACTATTTGCATGCTTAATTACCTATCAGTTGGAATTTCGATAAAACAGATTATAATTCCTTTAATTATAATGTCAGTGAGTACCATACATACAATGCATCCATATTTGTCAAGTTCAAACAAATACAAATGTGCCACGAAGTAAAATAAATAAATAAATAAATAATAAAAAGTAAAAACATTTTTTTTAAGTAAATTCAGGAAAACAAGTAGGATTGACAAAGTTGGCAAGGAACTAAGAAATATAGAATGAGGAACAACTAAGCTTTCTTATATTTTGAGCTTTTGAAGGATCTACACATGAAAGCCCATCTCTGTTATTACACAGATCCTTCCAAATATTTTCATATTCATTAATGTATATTAAATAATATATTAATTTTACATCATAAATATAACTTTTTGGATAACAGACATGGTATTAATTTTATTACTATAAATAATTATAGTAATAAACTTATGCAGAGCTTCAAAGGGAAGTCCTATCATCTTTAGTCTCCCAGAACTCATTCAAAAAAAAAATCATGCAGTCTGACAACCACTCACATTTTACTTGTAAATATGACTGTTAAGAACTGGAAAATGAGAAAAGTGTTTTTTATTATTTTTACATTTAGTTTTAATAGAGGAATAGATAACATTGTAGAAGATATTCATCTAAAATTAATAAGTTAAGCTGATATTTAGTGGATATTTAGTGGATATTAATGTGGATATTAATAGGTTAAGTGGATATTCAAAGAACTATTAAAGTCTTATTTGACTAGAAAACCGCATGTGATCTGTAAAAATCCCAGTGGTTGATACTAATGTCAAGCCTGATATACAAAACAAAAAAGCCTGATATACAAAACAAAAACGTGATGAATTAGCACACAATATGAAATTCTGTATTACAGAGGTTGCAATCACAGTAGAACATTAGCACTGGCATGCAAAAATTAAAAGGCATGAGTTTCTCAGAAAAGTCCAAAGAATAAATATGGTAAGGTAGCACTGTACATTAATGATAAAATATTACACAGTCTGACCTAGAAGTAAAACTCAAGATATTTAATACATTGAGGACAATAAAAAAAAAAAAAACCTTCATTTTAGAATTTTGAACCAACTGCTGTGTGAACTCAAATATCCATTAACACATACTTTTAACAGGCTTTTAAAGGCAGAGGAGAGGGACTGACATGTGACTAGAGAACAATTAATCTAATTTATGTTTAAAAAAACAAGAAAAAAAATCCATGAAACTACAGAGCACCCTAAGAAGCCATGAAATAGTTTGAAATAATATGCATCTTTTCCTTATGTTCTAGTAAGTCTCAAGATGGATGCAGAAAAGGAGTACTGACATCATTGCAGCACTGAGGAAAACACAAGAGGAAGTAAGAAGCAAGAATTTGACTTAGCCTAGAAAAAAAAAAAAGAGTAAAAATAAAAATGGAAGGCTGAGAACAGATATGAAAGCTGTTTAAAAACATACACAAAGGAGGTAAACAACAAGGAGGATTCGGAGCTTTTTCAGAGTAATAATCAGCAAAACAGAAAGAAATGGATGGGTATTAAACAGACATGAAAACTTTCAGAAAGGAAATTAGAAGAAAACTTTTAACCATTGGAGGACTGAACCTCTCATACAGCCTCATTATAGAAAAACTGAGAGTAGGAATCCCACTTAGCTTTTTAAAGAAGAGTTTGATCAAATAAACATAAGTGTCATATAACGTGGTTCCAGGTTGTAGCACAAGACTGATGCTGACATTATGGTCCTTTTCACTTCTGTATTTTCAAAGCCCTAGGTCAGACCAGACTTTTTAAAAGTATCTCTGACAGATAAATACAACAGTGATCCTAGTTTTTATTTGTCTGCAGTTATTTGGAAGACTCAAGAGTCACTTTCCTATTTAATAAACAAAAGATTTTTGTCATTTATGTCAGCTAGAAGCAGCTCTGATTGCCCGTTTCCTTGTCTTACAGAGTTGTTAATGGTATTTTCTGGTTCTTGGAAGATACGTGCTTACCCATAAAGCATTCAACACTTGGTTGCCTATACAAAACTTGTTTCCAGAAATATCTGTGCTATATGCAACTGGCAGGGCAAAACCGGATTAGTGCAGGATTTAACGTGGTTGTTGTGAATTATCTAAATTCTTTGAGTTTTTAAGCAAGGTAGGTTCAGTTGTCCCCTTACACAGAACCTGATAAATAAGGCATTAGACCATTCTGTGCCTTTTAAAGAGTGATGGTTACATCAGATCTTCAAGACTATTTTTCCTTCTATAAGTCATTAAAGAGTGGAAGAAACTGCTTATAAGATATTTCTTTTCTTTTTCTACCTGATCACCTTTATGTTTAATAATTTAATCTATAACCATTTAATCTATATTTAAATAAAAAATAGGTAAATATTGAATAAGTATTTAATACAGCAAGAATGGATTGTCATACTTTACAGTGTTATACATATAAACACAATTTAGCAAATCAGTGGTGTACATGCTTAAATGAAGTGACTAATTACACTACTGAATTTAAAACACTTAGTTATACCAGTAGAATTCCATTGCTGTACTTCACTGACAATGTTTTAAAAACTACTTCAGTAATTCACAATTGTCTGTTTCTGTAACTAGGTAGTTAGTTCATTTATATCAGGAAAATTGTTCCCTTATATATATATTATAGTGTATTTTCACCTGTGATTTTCCATATTAGATCAAAGAGCACAATACTATAACACAATTACAACTATAATCCAAATTATGAATAAAAACAAACTTCAAAACTGAACTAACTTCAGTCAATCTCTCAAATTTAATTCTCACTTAAGCTTTCTAACTTCACTTCTTAGCTGGTTAATCAGGTGCATTAAACATATGCCATAGTAGGTGTTTCACTGACCCAGTGTAGCCGAACAGCGTACCTTCCAAATATAGTTCTCTAAATTGCTGTTAAAACAATTAATGTGAATGTCCATTGTTGTTAGTTCCCCCCCATGTTTTTTCTCTCATTCTCCAGCCCCAGAAAACATTTGAGTAATTTTATATATTGAAGCTTAAACTTTGGACCAATATAAGAGATTATACACTCAGAAGATCATTTTTTCCTTCTTTACATACCATTTCCTCCTTCTACATAGTCCTTCCCCTTCTGACACCAGAGATATCAGAATCAGTATTCATAATGGACTGCAAGCAAAACAAAACACAAAAATGTTGACATATATAAATTTAAGGACATTTGCTGGCATCCATGCTGTAGTTAAACAATTGTTCATGGCTCAGTCTGGGAAACAGACTAAAACATGACATTCTTCTGATCTTACTCTATACATTCATTTGACTTCTTGCAGAACACCTCTATTTTGGGCTACCTGCACAAACAAGGACCGCGAGATTCTGGTAACTAACATAATTTACCCTTCCTATTGGCAAACAACACCAGGACATGGATGAAAATGGTTCTGTGGAGATGTGACATAGTCACAGCAGAGTAACAGTACATACCCAATCATTGCACACGAGGAAGAGGTGTATATTTGGGTTTGTCCAAATGGGCACGGCAAGATGAAGTTCCTTCACTCCTCTTCTGAAGTGCCTTGGCAATCACATCAGGCTGTGCTAAGAAGAAAGTTTACTTCTGCACAAGTGAATAGTTGGCAACTTTGAAAAAGAGGCCAGCTCAGGTTTGCAATCAATATATACATGTAGAAATACTATTAGATAATATCCATATATTCTGCCAGTTAGCCAAATGGAACCTCACTTTTACTTTGAACAGTCGTTGTCTTTAAGACTCAAGGACAAACTGGGAAGGAAAAAAATCCCACTTACCTAGAGATTATATGAAATCATTTTTTGAATACAAGACACAAGACTGTGACAACTTGATGGATGGCACAGAACTCAAATGACTTAGCTATATGAAACAGAATTGTGCTGGCTCAGGGCAAAAACTTACAATGACAAATATCTGCATGTGGTTTCTTTCCTACGATGGTAGAAAAGGAGTCACAAACATAGCAAAATAACCCTTTAATTCATGGCACAGGCTGCAACATGTTTTTGTTTCACAGTCTTCTGACTGTTATCTGAACAGTGAGATCCGTTCAGGGAAAGTCCAATAATGTAAAATCCTTCTTTGGCTCCTGAAAGATGAATTTATGAGAAAAGTACAGAACTAACAACCCACTAGCTGCCACTCAGTGAAGTGAAACCTACAGAATCTGTCAGATGATGAATCTCTTCAGTTGTTGAAATGATATATATACTGGAGTAGATAGGAATACTGAAATTTTTAGTGTCTCTGAGTAAAAGATAACCTGCAGAAAAGACCAAGCTGGAAGAGAAAATGAGGTTGGTGGCTATGCCTGAACGGTGCCAGCATACAGATATTTATGACTAATTCTGGACAAAAGACTGAAACTTATAAATGAGATCTGAACACCACATGGCTGCAGCTCTCTGAGAAAGGACAACAGAGTTCTCTGATGTTCTGGATGCACTTAAGAACAGGTTTGCTTAAGTCAGCACAGTCTGGCAGTCTAACACTTAACTATTTTCAGATGTACAAAGTTAAATAAAGTATTGCTCTATTTCTCAGTGTAGGGGTTACAAAAAAACTGTTCAGGAAAAAAAAAACAACAACACAACACAAACAAACAGATTTAGCACCAACTGCTAGAGAAGAAAGTTTAGAAATTAATTTGTTTAATGTCCTTCAAACTGGTAAGTCATAGTCAATTGATTAGACAATTTTGACTTCCACCCCCTAATTTATTCTAAGAAACTAAGTTATTTTAGGTTTTTAATGGTAATTTTTATTTTATTTATACTGATTTTAAGTAACAATAGATGCAGAAAAGTCTAAAAAGGTAAAGAATGGAAACAAGCTAAAAGAAAACAGCTTTGTAGAAAAGGACAAATTTGAAAGCATTAAATAATAAGCTAATACAAGCTACAAGCTACAGAAAGCTACATGTATGTGACATACAATAAATCTAGTGTATGCACTGTAAACAGATCTGGTCTTTTGGGCTCTTTTGGGCATTACTGGAAAAAATGAATATGAATTTATGGAAGTTATAGTATGAAAAAAGCATTTATGAGCAATGCACAACTACACGATGCTTTTTTTACAAAGTCAAGGGCCTCATGTTAAAGCTTAACCAGCTGAAGCCTATGTAATGTTTCTAAACAACCCATGTGGAATATTTCAGGACTCAATTATTTACAATAATTGAAAACAAACAAAAACAATCCACCACAGAAAATGGCATATGCAAATCAAATTAAAAAGAGAAAAATAAAGCAAATAAAATATTCAATTTTGTATTCTGGGTCTTTTTTCTCATGCTCAGCTTTTAAACCAGTGAATAATTACCTTTGAGAGTTTCCAACAATTAAAGAATAACATTGATTAATTAGGAAAGAAAGTGAAGAGTACTAATCAATCCTAAAGACAGTTTTTCTTCTCCCACCTCAAGCCTTTTCGTCACCCACAAACAATGTGTTTTCTATACTGTTCAGATTCTTTGAAAAAACATTCATATTCTTGTCCATTCACACAAAACTCTCTTGGTGAGCATTGTTTTGGGAGGAGTGGGTGGTAGGCAGGGGGCACAGGATGTGGAGAGAACAGATAGGATGTCAGGTGAAGATGGAAAGCTGTGCCCTCTCTAACCAGCTGAAGACTCTGCATGATTGTTTTCTTACAAATAATACCTGTGGGTGTTGAAACTGTTCAGGGAATCTATCAAACATACTCTTTCACTTTGCTGTTGTAACTCTATAAAATTTATTCTTATTTCAAAAGAATCTTGGCAATAATACCTGTAGGTGGTTGAGTAATTTAGAGAAAATCTGTCAAACCTACTTCCACTGACTTTAGCACTAGAATTCTGTAATTACTTTTGAAGTTGTAAGATGCAATGATTTATTTTCAGTATATTCAGAAAGTTTGAAATTGAGCTTCTATTTTTTATTTGAATGACTTCTAATAAGCTTAGTTGAAGAACTAACTCAAAGAGTAGATCTAACAATGGTACAGCATTCATTTAACTCACAATAAGGGGAAAATGTCAGTGCTGCACTTAAGCAATATGTGACATTATTGCAAATACAGTCCCATCTTCATGCGGGAAGGCAGTTCACATTTAGTTGTCTCCTTACATAACTAATTCGATACGTCTGAAATTAACCTTGATTAAATCTCTTCTGTGCAAAAATACATAGGTTTACAGAATATTTATGAACAATGTATCTTTCACCTACCTGGTAGATATATTTATTATTTCTTAATCCAGAATAATGTAACTACATTGAAAACTCAGAATTTTATTGTAAACCCAGTAAAACTTGAGGATTTTCTTAGTGCCCCCAGACACAGACATACATTCAAATTACTTTGCTGAACAACCTACCCCTGTCAACTGAGCGAACTTGTATTCACTTTTAGTCTGTGGTAAAACTGATGTAAATTTGACCTTGTAAAATCCCTAAGGAAAGAAAAGTAGTCCAAGACAAAATACTGATAGAATCCAAGAGCATGTAAAGACACCTAAAATCCAGGAATTTAATCATTTGGTAAATCCTTAGAACCCAGATTCAGGTGATCAATATTACTTTAGATGCCATCAAATCACAAGACTTTTGAGTCTATGACGGCTGAATGCTCAAAAAAGTCAAATTCATTGTTCTGTGCAGAGATGTTTTAATTTCAAACAGGTTAAGGTATCATTTTGTGATAATGCAATTGCAAGACTGGCAATAAAATGGGAATAAAATTTTCCCTTTCCTTCCCTGTCATCAAGAACCCACGTTCCATTTGGGTTCACTTGGTTATGAAGGAGGCACTCAGCGCATCACATCTTCAAAAGGTGAACTGGTTTGTGGTCACTGAGTCCTAACCAAATAGGACTGGCAAATGCATTGGACAAAGACCTTGGAATTTGTTATTATAATTTCATTAGTCCCAAATGGTTGCTTAATTTCTAATTTGCAAAAGCAACCAAACAAACAGTCCCCCATCTGTGGTTTACATTTTGACTACTATCTCATTTTTTAACATGAACCATGTTAAACATTCACATTTGAATGGGAAAAAGCAAAAAAAACAATGGAAATTCATGGTGAGAAACAATCCAGAAACATTTTTAAAGTATACATTAAACTCCCTCCCCATATTTATAGACAGATTTCCACCATTTCCTCTCACCACTATGTTCTCTGAACAGAAATAATTCTTAGTTAAAAGTATGGTGGAAAAGCAGAGGACACTGTTAGCAAACTACATCAGAGCGACAGATACCTCACTGAAAACAGGAAGCATGAGTACTATAGCCACCCAAGTTACTATAATGCTCTGAAATTCAAGAGAGAAACTGTTTATAACATACAGACCAAAGTAGAAGGGAAAACAGAAGTAATATATTTCTTGCTGCTTATAAAAAGTCATCAGTCATCTTCTTCATAAACACATATTTGTGCACTTACTCAAATTAGCCTTTTCTATACAAAAAAAAAGTTTGTAAATACCCAGTTCTCAATAATCTCAACCACTTTTTCATTTTATCTAGGTAAAACATCATGTGATTACTGAATTTGACAAACCCATCCTTCATGCTTTCTAAACACAACTGTTGATCCCACCTCTTTTGAAAATACATCTCAGAAGAATTTAGGATTTACAATCATTTCCTTGGGAAGTAAAATTCTCTCCAGATCTAAATTGGTTTTGTTTTGTTATGCTTTTTAATTTGAAATGTAATATGGCATATAGGAAAAACTGTTTATATGTTCTATCTATCAAGCGCCATCCAATTTTAAAAGAGAAAAAAAACCAACAAAACAAATACAAAACAACTGGTTAACATATCAAAATAATTTTCTTACAGGATAAATAGCTCAGAGACAATTCTCCTACAATGTATGTTTATGAAAAATCAGCAGGAGCCATTTATGGTCTCATAATACATAAATCAACGGAAAGAACACTTGGTCAGAATCTGAAATATCACAATATTAACTCACTGTGATTACAAAGCTTTGGTTATCCCCCTTACAGGTGTCAAATCAAATCAACGTAATGTTATAATTTTATAAGATGCTGGGAACAACTAAATAATTTAAATGAGAATTGTTTCTTCAATGCATTTAAATATTGGTATAGGGAAAACAAGTCCTCATGTTTTTACACATTGCCAAAGAAAAAAGCAGAAAAATAGCAAAAATTGTCTTACTTCAACTGACCTAAACAATTTTGTGACAAGGCAAATGAACTATTCCATATAGACAGGTATACATGCCACTAAGTGATGGAAATAAATAGGGCTTTGAAATATCAGTGTTTATTTGTCAGTACAGCTTTTGCTTTCAGAATAATTACCTATGCACAAACTCTAGATGGCAACATTGCACTTACTGTATTACTAAAACAAAGTGTCACACTAAGTCCCTACATATCCTCTTTATCAACATTTTATGTGCCACAGATCTATAGCCTCTTATTATAAGTGTAATGAAGCAGAAGTTATTGAAGCATTTTATTGATTGCTCAGATCACAAGTTTACTGTCATACTGAATTGGCACCTTACTTGCTGAAGCAAACTGCTGACACCTTTTTAAAAAAGTGACAACTACATCTATTTCATGACCAGAAATCCATTTTCATCTCTATCAAGACAAGAATGCAATTTTCACTTCATTTAACTGATGTTAGGCCTGCTCAAGGCATGACACTTAGAAAAAGACACAAGTTTAAGGTTCTTAAAATACTTCTGGTAACTAGAATGCAGTTCAGTTGTGGGAAAAAATTCAACCATCACTCAAACCCATAAACAATACAACATTCTAAGAATCACTTATTGAACTACCAAGAGGGTAGTTTTCTCTTTCAGTTGCAGAATTACTGCAGCATTATTTTTATATTTCGTTAATAAGAAGCTATGCTGAGACATTACAGTTTCCGTATCAAATCCTGCTTTACACAAAGTTTCCTTTAACATGGGATTATTTCTTGAGTGGTCAGGTCAAACAGACAAAAAATTCTATTTTTGTGTGACCTATGAAGAATGAAATAAAGATACTTAACACCTCTTCAAGAGTGTGAGTCAATGTCATAAAATTAGATGAGCAGAAGCTGCAATCAAGAAGAAACTTAAATATTAAGTATTAAAAAAATTGGGGGTGTGGTACTACTGAACAGAGTTCACTAAAAGCACAGATGGAAGCTAGGATTGAACTGGAAATCACCTTAAACATTTTGGTGAATTTCTTCCTTTTCCTTCAATACTATCTAATTAATTACTATGACTGCTTTACTACAATATAATCTTATTTTCTCAAAACAACATTACAAACAGGGTAAGTATACTTTGATGCAATTTTCTGATAATTCTGTGAACTCATATGGATATAAAATTATATGAAATACACACTGAATTAAAAATACTTGGCAAATAAAATACATCATTTTGTTAGTTTCTCCCAACCCAAACCCCTGCAAAGTGATTCCACATAACACATACTTAATATTTTATTTATAAAGGGGGAAAAAAAAAAGCAAAAAGAATCATTAGAAATTAACACAATGCAATTACTGAAATCTGTGGAAAGCCAATTGAATAATCAGGACACTCATGCTTCTTACAGAGTACAAAATGAAAAGTTATGGAGAGAAGCTTTCGTTCATGTATCCCAGAGATATTCAACCCCCAGTACTTGAGTCAGCAGTTTCAAAAGAGTGGTGGAAGAAAACAGAAAAATATATTTTTTTCTCTCTCTTTGTTCTACTAATTGTAATATCTCACTTAAAAATACTATTATTTTGTACAGATCTACATAGCAAAATTATGAAAACCTTATGAATTATGATGTTACTGGACGTGGCTTAGAGTAATAACAGAAAGCTGTTCAATATACTGTTTTGAAACAGTACATTTAACCTAGTGTTCCCATAGACGAACTGTAGAAATATAGCTTGATAGAAAAATCAGTGAACAACTTTATTCTCTCTTGTTTTCTTGTGGGTATTTTGCATACTAGCTCCATTCCTTTAATGTGATTTGCTGTGGTTCAAATGATTAATTACTGTTACTGTAAGTTCTGCTAGATCAAGCTAATGAACATTCGGCACAATTTCCTGTCACTTCTCATCCCAGCTCAGTCCCCTCACCCTCACACACAAGTGTAACACACTTGCAGTAAAAATAAAAGTTCACAGAACAGAACCTCAGGACTGCCTACGTTTGTTAACTATCATATTCAAGTTTTGCTTGCAAGTAACATACGTGCAAAATCATTTAAATACACTTAAAGCAACTTATGATTCTCAAATATTAGTATCTATACATTTTCCATAGTAAATTGTAACTGTGGCAATGAATGAGATTATTCTTCTATTTACCTGTCCATATACATGTTGTATCATTTAGTAAAGGACATATCAACAGCTTCAATAAAGTATAATTCTAAATCAAGAAAATGTTTAAAAATCATTAATATCATTTTAAAAGGTATTTGAGTCTTCTCTTTTGGCCTCTGTTTAGCTGTGCTAGGCCTGTGAATGACAGCTTCCCTGCTTGAAGTATACAGAAAGCACAGCCTTCCTCATTCACTGTCAGTACTATGGCCTTTTCACACGTTCCTTCCACAGCAGTGTTTGTCCCCAAACACTGGAACCCAGCACAATGGCATTCCTACTTCAACACCCCCACCAACAGCACCACTACATATGAAGAATGCTAATGAGATGGACATCCCCCACCTCTGAAAGTGTTAACTATATCTCGTACTATCAGATATAATGTTATTCCTATTGTTAGGAGTTAAATTTTAGCGCAATTCCATTTTGTAGATGTTTTTCTTGTAAAAATATTTTTAATAGAAAGTATAGTAGCTTGACAAAAACCTTTAAAAATATCTTACATGCAAGTACCCAATTATGTATATTATATGCATAATAAACAGAATGTTACCTTTAAATTCATTTGGGAATATAAGAAATTCCAAGAGACAGAGCAAAAGCATGTTGAAAATATAAAGCATAAGACCACCATCTGAAGTAGTAATAACAGAGTAATTCTAACAGTACTATTCTTTAAACTTTGCTTTTTTGTTAGAAAACTGTATTTTACTGTCACAGAATTCATGACATTAAAATGTCAACATGAGCTTTATTAAGATTTTAGTGAAGCTTCTATCATATCATACAGATATGCATTTGCAATTAGAAAGAGTTCAAAGAAAAAAAAAAAAAGGCTTTGCAGTATATAGTTACAGATGTTTTTCCTTCTCCTTCCTTAAATGTAGTGCACAAACCATTTCCCAAACTTCCAAGTACTCTCAGTTTTACCTAGTTCACTCCACCTTATATTATTCAAGGAATGCTAATGGAAGAATACTGATTGCCCTCTTTAAAAGGATACAAAGACTACAGAAAAGAGATGGTAGCTCCTCACTGCTTCCTTCCTCTGGGGCAAGAAGCAACAAAGTGATTACAAAAACTGTGCAACTACTACACAGTGCGGACCAGAAACCATGCATTGTTTTATTTCAATGCATGTATTTTAAATTGAAGTCCACGTGGATTTTAACAGAAGTAACATGTATTGGCATATTATTAGTTGTATGCAGTATTATATTTCAAGGGACAGAGTATATTGTCTTAGCAGAGTAACACTGGATCGAGGAATCCACCCTTCCCCGCAAGCCCCCCCACTTTTTTTTTTTTAACCTCCATTCCCTTTTTATTTAAGGTTAACGATTGCACTTGATGATCTTAGAGGGCCTTTCCAACCTACATGATTCTATGATTCTAAATGAAAAGACAAAGTAAATACAAATAATGTAAAGTGTCAAATTAACAGTGAGATAAACTGATATCAAGAAAATATTTTAAATATACTCAAGTAACAGCTAGATGTTATATCGGTATGAACGCTGCATGCAGTCATCATAGCATTGTGCTGGCAGGCCTTTGGCACAACAGGACCAAGTGATACACTACTTTGATCGAATGGCCTGCTTCTTTTATAGCATGCATCCTAACCTTGTATCTATAGCATAAAACAATATGTTCTTTACAAAACAAACTTGTTTTAATTATTTACAACAAAGGGCAACGTAAGGAATATGTAATAAAGACAGTTATTTCAAAGCATTTTTATACTTACAGTACAAGATGACCTACAGTTATTGTACTGACTTCGTTTATATTCAGTACTAATACAACTTCAGTTATAAAATGGTTGGCAAAATTAACAGACACTTTCAAACTGAATTATATGTCATATCTTATCTTTGAAGTAATATAATTCAAACTAACACAAGCTTTCAACACATTAACTGCACAAAACACTTAACATCCTTCTGATGTAAAATTTCATTTAAGCACTTAAACCAATTTGAAATGTTTATTAAAATATTTTAATCATAAGTTTTTTTTTGTAGACAATTAACTGTCATATACATAAATGAACTCATACATTTATCCTCGTAATCTGAAGCCTATTAAAAGCTAAAGATGTCCAGAAATGTTATAATGCACATATGTCTATATGCAAGCCTTTCATTATAAAGAACCATTTGCCTTCAGAAGAGATTTCAAATCTACTAAAATTATTATATTTTTCTTGTCACTTACAATTTCCAACTGAATACTGCTAGATAATCACCAGAGGAATGATTAACATAAGTTAATTTACTGAAATGTCTTTATATGTTCTTCACAGAGAAGAGCAAAAACTAGTCAATAAATGACTTGCATATGAATTTTCATTTAACAGTTCCATTGTCTGCTTTATTCTACTAATTACCATTATACTTGCTAAATACTTGTAAGCATTTTATATATATTTCCTACATGAGTTACATATGTTAAGACACTGGAAAGTAATACATCTAATTTCTGTGGCCTTTAGGACAGGCAACATAGTCTTAAAAGTGAAGAATTATCAATAAAATGCGTAAAGATATTTCTCAGTCTTTAATATATCACTGTACTGATTCAGAAACAGTTTGAAACAAGCTTTTCTTTTTCACATGCTCTCTCATTTTTCTTTTGGATTGTTGGTGGGTTTTTTGTTGTTGTTTTGTTTTTTTGTTTTTTTTTTTTTATTTCTTCTTGCTGACCACTATTAACTCTAGACAGGAATAGTCTCTTCTAAAGTCAATTCTCATTTCTCTTTATGGATCTGACAGCAGGAGGTGCTGTATAAACAGCGTGACTGACACTCCGCTTGCACCTCTCCTCCCCCTTCCTACATAGACTGGTAGTATGATCTATCTGATACAGTCATTCTTAACTCTGTGGCCTGAGATCATTTTTAAATCCTAGTTTCCTAGCTGGTTGTTTAATTTCTATGTAGTATTTTTCCTGGAAAATCTGTACGCTACTATTTTTTATAAACAACTCGCCTAATCTTCAAAAATGTATACATTCTTACATGTATAAAAGGAACTTAAGTAACTACCCTGAACAAGATCACTGTTTTCTTGTCTTTTACTTTTATCTCCTAAAATAAAACACCTAATTAGAAAAAAAATCATCCTATTGCACCCATACTGTTAAATATATTCACCATCTGTATTCTACTTTTTTTTCAAATTAAAATGCATTTCTGGTATATTTATTTAATGGTACATGTTTAGTAATTAAATGTGGGGGGCTGTAAATATTATATAGTTATTTAATTTTTTCATAATGCAACACCAGTTATATTTATATGTATTTTATTTATCAAAGAAATGTTTCATCTATATAATTACTGAAATTAGTTTTATGGGAAGATCCATCAGACCATTAAAAACCACATGTGCAGAACAAGATATGAAAAAATATTGCTTTAAAGGACTACATAAGGAGGATCACAGCTAAGCACAGTAAGCAGCAAGAAAATAGGAAATCTGTGACATCCCATACCAAAAAAGAAATACAATTAGCTCCTTTATTGTTTGGCTTGTGATTATATATTTAATATTCCTAGCAGATAATGCAGCTTATGCAATATGTCACACTTCTTTATGACAAAGTGCCAATAATTATTTTTATATAATTAGTACATTGCAAAATGAAAACAGAAAAGCAGACTTTTAAAGAGTGGGACAACTTACCTGTTTGCAACAGTTTGCAGACTTTAATCGCTGGTGCAGGGCCAATAGAAGTCCTGGGATATTTATCTTTGCTCCTGAGAGGCTGAAACCTTCTCTCTTAAAGACCCACACAGGTCTATGCAAAGGTGTGATGGAATTTTGCAGGCATCTGTCAAGCAGAGGAGCTATGCAAAGACAAGAAGAAAAAGGGAAAAAAAAAAAAAAAAAAGCATTCTTTTGACCCAACTGAAATATACAGTCTCTAACACAGCCTCAGCTTCTGAACTAACTCTTAATATCTATTATTTATATCTGACCTGGGTTAAGTCTTGGAAAAGCAACTCCTGCATTTCCAGTGGTCACCATGAAGGACGTATTTATATTGAGACACCCCCCATGAAAGACTCATAAGCTTCGTGAGCACACCTGAATAGTTCTGAAGTGTGCCTAACTAGCTGCACAGAGTGTCATGGTGTGCACTGATTGCCTTATCTTCTCATTTATCACAGATGAGTTGGAACCAACCTTGCTGAAATCTACTTGCATTGTCCTGATAAAATTGCAAGATCCATGTTGTTTCTACACACAGTTTCCTGTTGAGGAGCTTACATATACCTAACGTATTATAAATGCAGTGCTCATAAAATATAATCAACAGTCTCATAAGCAATTGTATTATAACCTTCTCAGTGTTACTACTTGAAAAAAAAAAAAAAAAAACACAACTCCTAACAAATAAAAAGCTCAGTGTAGCTGTTTAATAATGCAGGAAGGTCAAATAAAAAGATAGATAAAATTGATTCATGATGATGGTCTCAACAAGATCTTTTTCTAGCTGTTCCTGGATTTCAAATCAGTCTACAGATTGAAAAGTTCTTCTTCAGGAACCTAATGTCAATATCTGTGACAAATAAGGCATTATTATTTTAGCTTATGGCATTACTGAGAATGTATTTTGCAGATATTTTGTATTTCACTGTACTGTGTGCATAACGCACACGTGGCCTCCCATGTGAGGAAATAAAATAGATATAACTAGCATTTCAGGCATTTAGCTAATATTCTAAAATAAAAAGAGAAGAAGGAGGAGGTGGAGGAGCAGGAGAAGAGGAGGAAAAAAGCCCTACCTCAAACCTGTTTTTCTAGAAATAGGCAAGAAAATAAATAAGAGTATAAAGTACGTTGGTGAACAATGCAAATAAACTATACGTATAATTTTCACATCTAGATAATCTGAAGTCATATTTGCAACCTAGGTATGTTATAAATGGTTAATTTCCTATGTACATGCATACTAATGAAGAACTACATGTTTTGTCAGAGAAAATAGCATTGGGTGGATTAAACTTCGGAAATTTTTTTGAGAAACTTTCCATTCAGACATGACTTCAATAGTTTGTCACTCAGCTGCAAAAACAGAGCCCAAACTAAGAGTACAGTTTAGAAACTTCCATACATGAGTCCTCTCATAACTGGAGAGTTTGGGAAAATACAGGATCGTAATATACAGTTAAATCCATCTTCAAAAATAAAGAGATTGGTAAACATACCACAGGCTGTTCTTTGCTCAAGTCATTATATTTTATGCATGATTTTAGCATGTGGTTAATCAAAGCCATGTTTATTTTGGGGAAAGGCACTTTTTTTTTTTTTTAAATGTCATGTTAAAATTCCAGTCTTCTGACTTCCAGAATTTTGTGATATAATAAAACTAGTGATATAATAAAACTAGTCAGCAGTTTTATTCACGCTCACATACAGTCCTGAGAGCTTCCATATACTGTGCCTACTTCTTCAGCAGATATCCTTGCGCCTACTTCCATCCTGCATACTTAGCATAAAACGTCTTTTCTGAATTAGTCTGAATCATTAAAATTTAGTTATTTAAACCCCGCTGAAGTTCCAGCATTGCTGTGATGTTTACAAGACTATATAATCTCAGTAAAGCAAAATATGCTAATACAAGAATAAATAGAAGCACTACAGAAGTTCCATTTAGATCTAAAGGACTATCTACGTGGTTAACTACATGCATTTCAGTAATCTTTTGAATGAAAGCCTATGACATCATTCTTCCAAAGCAATTTAAAATCTCAGGTGTACTTTCACTTTGTTGTAGAAGTGGAAAACAGTATGCAGAAGCTTGTAACAATATCAGATGGATGAAAATAGAAGAAATGTAAGAAGATATGGAAATACATATTTGTATATATACACACACGGGTTCAATGTTCTGCAGGAACTTAAGAAAATGAGTTGAAACCCCGTTGATACTTAAGTTAAAGACAAAAATCCCACTTATCTAAAGACAGACCAGACTTCACAAAATAAGGCTGACTGTGATTCACTGGAAAAGATTAACAAGTATATTAACCTATTCTTATTGATTATCCTAAGTAATGCTGCAAAACGTTTTCAAAATATGCAGTTAAAGTAGACTTCAAACCAGAATGCACGCTACATAGGATTAAATATTTGCTATTAAAACTTGCAAAAATGATTTCCAGATTACAATCAGTGAATTAATATTTTTTCCAGACTATTCTAACAATGCACTTACACCCTAACACTACTCAGACATAAAGTTAAGAAGGTGAAGTAATGAGCGAGGTCTTACCAGGAAGATTGGCAAGAATGAATTCACTTAATTAGACAGTATCAAAATTAAATCCACATTTGATATTATGTGATGGGGAGTGGATCTACTCATACCTCAATCAAACTAAATAGAAAGATGAAAATCTGTTTCTAGTGAAAATTCTGGAACTTTTATTAATAACTTCATTGAATTTCATAACCGTAAGAATAAGATTACAAACAAAGAATAAAATAAGCACAAGTAGTGCTTATCATTTCTGAGTCTGCAAGCAGGCTGAAACACAGCCGTGACAAAATGTTTGTATATGGGAATCAGATGTTTAATTTGAAGGCTAATTATAACACTAATTATTTTATCACAAATAATTTCAAGATAAATATAATAAAGCCGTGCTCATTGACCTTCTCTGAAGATACTGCATACTTCCAAGACCAGAGAGGGGACAGCTCCTGAACCTGTTGGAATGTCTTAGAAGTGAAAAGACCCGAAGTGTCACATCTTTCGGACATGCCTAACACCCAAATTGCCTTTTAATCAGTCACATTGAGTAGCAGACCCAATTCATTTTGCATAAGCAACAATTGTTTCCATAAACATCAGCTGATTCTATCCATAATGTTTGCTTCATTCCATGCTCAGCCTTTATGTTGCCAGATTTATAATCTCAAACAGCTTGTATTTTTTTATTTATTTTTTTTTTAACTTTTTCACATTCTTTTGACCTTCTTTTAAAAAAATCAAGAAATAAACTATAATAAACTATACTTAAGTTATTAAGCAGTCACTGAAGTAGAAAACTGTGTCCCTAGAAAGGGAAAGCATTAAAGATTGAATAGCAAGTTAGTCATTTCAGAACATTATACTTTTACTAAATAGTCCATTTATTGCTCTGGGTATCAGGTTTGTAATTCTGGAAGATATCCTTAGCACTTTAAAAAAACACTGTTGCTCAAAAAGTATTCCTACTTTAGGACTGATTATGTTGGTCACATTTGAAAATGATGTAGATATGCAAAAGTAATAATTTTAAATGAAGAGCTAGCTGTGATCGATGACTAGATTAGACATAACTAAACAAAATATCTCATCTGTTACCTATGCCTAATATTGACACCAGCCAATAATATGCAGATGTACTGCTTCCAGGTTCCTGGCCATCTTGGTGACTCATTTAAAACAAAGAAGCTATTAGTCTGAATTAATAAGCTTATGAAAACTAAAAGAGTATTAATAGTAAGTTCACAAAATACTTCCCAACCCCACTAGACTGCTTTGATAATTATGGCTTTAAACAAACAACAGTCTACACAGCAAGGCAAAAAGAGTTTATAGGCAAAAATTCCCAAAGATTTGCAAGTCTACTCTAAAGCTTTGTGTAGTCCATTCAACATTATAGCTGATGAAACATTGCAAACATTGAACTATTAAACAGGATTATGACATTCAGTAAAACTGTATTACACATAGCAAAATAATATAAAGGCTAACCCTCGTAAAGAAAGTACACGAGCTATATGGGAAGGTTTAGGAATGACTCACCATGATGTGTGTCTCTCAGGAAGCTAGAGATATTATTATGAGGTACTTATGCAAATCCTGAGACAGTAATAAGACAAACTGAGTCCTTTATCAGAAAATGAAAGACATTGTGAAGGAAGGAAACCTCCTTTCGCGGGAAGCCGTGGAAAGGAACGTAATCAGAAGTTAGAGAAAATATTTTAAATGAAAATCCCTTTCCCCTTTCTTTTGTAATTTTTTCATGTTTTCAAACCCAATTTATACATAGTTCAAAATACTCCATTAGTACCTGTCTGCATTTTTTTCTTTTTAATTGACTGAATTTTCTCATTGTAGCAGTCTTAGCTGCTAGATATTCATCCTTTGATAAGAGGAGAGTGTCCTGGGAACTCTGCTCCTCATCTAAGTTGAAATGTATACCTTTATTGCTTTCATTTTTATTTTGATTGAGTTTATATCATATGACAAACATTAAATTACCTTGAAAGTAACTGATTTATAGTGTAGTTTTACACTCTCCTAAAGAACAAGGATGAAAAACTTTCCCTAAAACAAAACCCAGAGATTTTAAATTGATGCACTTAATGGCATAAAGTCATTGGGACAAAAAAGAGAGAAAAAAAAAAAAAAGTTTTCTTTGTCTCATCCTTAAAGTTCTGGAAAATTATGAGTGCAGAATTTATTAAATGGAATGCATGACATGACAGGAAGCATGAAAACCAAAGGCCAGCAGGATATTCACAAAAAGTAATCAGCATATTCGTAAGGGAATGGGAAAATCACCCTCTGGTAATTTAGAATCTTCAGGTTGCAAAAAGAAAAAAAGAAAGAAAGAAAAAAACTAATACCCAATAATTCAGTTTAGTAACTTTCTTCTTAAACTCATGACATTATTGGAATATAAACATTAGTATTATTCTGAGTTCTTCTTCACATCATTTCTCTTCACAAACAATCTATAAAAGGATTTTTTTTTCAAAAATAGTGGTATCAGAACAACAGGAAAGTAAACATTAATATTTTTCTGCTATTGTAAAAAATGTTTCAATATCATCAAAATACCAGATTTTTTTTTCACACTTCTTTGGCAAAAGGCTTTTCCTGAAGGTACTTCCAATATGTACTGTACATGATAATATGTATTAGATGGAGGGTGTGAGATCGTGCTGCCATACACTGTTCTTCACTGTTCCTTACGTTTAGCAAACACCACATGACTCTGTCCAGAGCAACTGGCATGTACTATCCAAAATTGCAGTTTAAATAGGGAAGCTGAATGATGGAGAACATGTGGTTTCCTGTGTTGTTTAAATTATGTCAGTGTATTTTTACTCAAACAAAAACTAATCTAACAGCTGCTGTGTACTTTTGTTTACATGCTATATGTCAAATCGTATTGTCCCTAAGGTACTTATGAGAGATGCTTTAGCAGTCATTTTCTTAAATACTGATGCCTATCCGAATTTGGATTTTTCCACCATTGAACAGAATGACAAGCACACGATTGCTGTACTTAAAGCAATCTTTCACAGCTGCTTTGCTTTTTCAGTGATCCCATTAAATTGACGGCATATGCCTGTGGGGTCTACAATGTTACAATATTGCTGAACAAGATGTGGATTGTACAATACAAATTTGAGAATAGAACTTGGCTTTATTGTGGGAACCATTTCCCAGGTCATCCCTCTATTTATTTTTAACCACAGCAAAATTTAATTTGAAAACTTCTCTCTCTCTGTGACCTCTACTGGACACCTGGTTATATTAATTGTTTAGAAGTGCAAACTCTAACACTCAGTGGTTAGTAGGAATGAAGGCCTATGAAGTCTCCTCGGTTCCTAAAATGAGCATGAGTCATGCCTTTTCTTGAACTGAACGAAGTAGCTGTGCATTAAATATGCTGGCACATCTTCTGCTTGAGCAAGTGGACCGAAATGGTGTGAATTGTTAATGCCTTGCTGCTTTGGTTCACGGCTTGTGATTGATCATTTGTAACTATATCTACTCCTTGTTCCATGAAATCAAGTATGGAGTAATGGGTTCATCAGATTTTTGGGTTAAATTGAGAGTGAAGAGGTACTGTGTGTGGAAATAAGAGTTGCCATGTTCGGGGCTGGCCTTGTAACAGCATGGAATCTAAAGGCGATATTCAAAACCACTTCACTCATCATACGCTTACTGATTCTGAATAGGGTCCATTTGCAGGGGACATTTGGTAGTTTTCCAATACAC
Organism: Anas platyrhynchos; assembly: GCF_047663525.1. Classification (NCBI taxonomy): domain Eukaryota; kingdom Metazoa; phylum Chordata; class Aves; order Anseriformes; family Anatidae; genus Anas; species Anas platyrhynchos. The sequence continues at coordinate 58,098,964 of NC_092591.1, forward strand.
TTTATGCCTCTTTCTCCACTTCTACCACCCTGCACATTTTTTTTTTCCTTTTCTCACTCTTTTTTTTTTTTTTTTTTTAAACTAGAATAGCTTGTAACTGGTCAGCAAAGAAAATTAATTTAAATATCTTGCTACGTAAAAGTAAAAATAGCATAGGACTGAAATGAATGTCCTCCTAATTAATGATACTGTCTAAATATTAAGTCATTTATATGACTCAGGCCATAAAGAACTTAGCAAAGTTTCAGAATTCAGAATCATAATCTCCTATTTTTAAAAAATTATTGTAGAAAATATCTTTCCAGGCAGAAAAAAAAAGAGTTACTACAGCCTTAATTTTACTCCTCTGTCCATTCACGTGCAGGAATGACACACATTTCCAAACACCACAACATTGCTTGTGACCTTATAACCAGCAGTCTGTGGGACCACAACAAACACAAGCCAACAGCAACCAGAAGTGACAACCTGTGATGGCCTGCAGGAGAGTATTCACATTGCAGTATCTCCACAGAACAAGAAAGGTAATGTATGTCAGTATCAAACTTACTGCAACACTCACGATGCTCTGTTTGTGCAATAGAAATCTCACTATACATACCATATTATCTCATCTCCTCTGGTTAAGATTCATCAGTTCAGAATAAAACACAAGAATTTGTTTCCAATGTTATAAACAACTTATGAAAACTAATTATGTGTGAATGTTTAACTTAAAATGAATGAATGACTCTAGTCAAATAAGGCTTGCAACCAGGTTTTCCATCCACGCTTGTGTTGAAGTTTAGACACAAACCTAAAAATGAGAGCAATTTAAGACCAGAAGAGAAATACAGAGTAATAATTGACTGCTGTTACTAAAGTGTACTGCTTTTATACACCTGTGTATGTGTGTGATGATTATAGTCATATTAAGACAAAAAGATAGATGCTTTAGTTCAGTTCAATTTCAATCCAGGTCATATGTGATTTTTAATATCTCTCCTTCGTTTAATATTTACACTGATGAATGTGAGTATAGTGTGAATCTGCAACGATATAGCTGATGCACAAGTCTTTTCATTAAGACCTTCTAGGAGACTCAAATTGACACAACATTGGAAGAACACAAGAAGTAATCATGAATGAAAAAGCTGCTTTTTTCATAACTTATTTCCCACATTTTCTCTAGGCAAACAGTGGTTGACCACCCTTGCAGTAAGAATTCATTTTCTTATGTTTAAATGGAATTTCCTGCACTTCAATTTATGCCCATTTCTGCTTAACCATTCATTGACTGCTATTAATGAGAACCTGGATCCATTCTTCTTTAGTCTCCCTCTATCAGACATGTATACACACTGCTAAAATCCTCCCTGAACTTTGTCTTAACAGGTTAAACAGCCACAGGCAGCTCCATCAGCCTTTCCTCTTAAGCCAGATGCTCCTATCCATTAATAATCTTCATGGCCCCTCACTAGACCCACTTAAGTGTGTCTGTATCTTCTTGTATGCAGAAGCCTAGTGCTGCACACAGCTCTCCAGCTGTGCCTCACCTCTGCTGAGCAGAGGGGAAGAATCACCTCCCTTGACCAGCTCACGATGCTCCTGTAATGCAGCCCAGGAAGCTGTTAGCCTTTGCTGCAGGCGTGCATTGCTGGCTCATGGCCAATTTGGTATTCACCAGGACCCCAAATCCTTTCCTGCAAAGCTGCTTCCCAGTTGATTGGCTCCCAGCCCATACTGGTAGATGGAATTACACCTTTCCAGCTGCAGGACTTTGCATTTCCTTTTGTTGAACTTGATGGGATTCCTGTTTGCCTAGTAGTTATCCATCCTTTCACCTGCAGTTCTAGTGTGCATAAGTTAAGACTTAAAAGAAGAAAAAAAAACAATGCATACTGCCTCCCAGTAAGCATATAATATATGGAGAGGGTAGAGAGAGGTCCTGGAGAAAATGTTTGTAAGTATGACCTAGAAGATCTTTATTGTATTCAAGCAGAAGGCTTATTTCTAATGGACTAAAGTTATTTAAAAATGCTTCCTAGGAAGGGTTATAAACAGATTTCATAGCACACAACTCCAGATATTATTCTAAAAACTATTACTTAAGAACCAAAGATGCTGTTCTCCATTCAATCAGACATACATACTGCCAGAAAGTATGCCAGGAGGAGGAAAAATTGATCTCATATAGTTTTTATGCACTCTAATTTACTGAGTCAGGTAAAGATGCCTTATAATGGAACTTAACATTGTGTCAGTGTTCTCTTGATTACAACCCATGATGTCAGCAGCTACACATTTGCCAGACTAGTTCAATCATCTTTATATTTTCCCTGCTCATACTGTGCCTTCTATACTAAACAGAATAAGGTCTTTACAGGGTCTTTGTTCTGCATGTCAAAATAAATTCAATAGATTCAGTTGTGCCTTCCAGTGGAGTTTTAGAACTTCAAACAGGTGAGCGGAACTTAGGACTGAGCACTTAGTTTTATTTAATTGTCAAATTTTCATGTAAAACATATACTTACATATAATGTAATACCAATAGAAGGAGTATATATATTACATAATACATTTCATACATATTAGAAGGCATCATTTACTATAATAATAAAATGCATAAAATAATGTATAGCTTATATAGCATTATACTACATTACATTATATATATTACTATAAATTGGTCTGAATAGACCACCTAATTAGCTGCCTCTGTTGATGCCAATTATTACTGGTCTGAGAAATCATTGAATATACACACTCCCTTAAAAATATGCAATAGAGGCATAAAAGAAGAAAAATGCTATGTAGCACACAATACCTGATAATAGGCATAGAGTGAGATTTGTACCCCTATAAGAAAGAGAAAGATACAAGCTTCACAGAGATCTGCTTCTAAATTCATAATTATTATCTTAGCTAGGTTAAGAATAAAAGCATTTCTCATGGGATCAATTCCAGTTTACTTCAGGATTTTTCAAACAAGATATATATGCTGAATTCTACATCTGAGGATAAAAATGTTATAGATTGAATCTGAAGTTAAACTTTAGGACGAAGTGCAGAAAATAAATATATGGCTTGATTCCTAGACAGGCCATGTAATTGACATTGAAGTTATCTTCATCACAGTACTGGATTTCACAATCAAGGCAGATACACCAAGGCAGATATTTCCAGTTTGTCCTCAGACAGTTCTGGGCAATATTTAGCTGAGGCTAACGCACTCTTCTTACTGCAACAACTTTCAGGAGCATTCTCTATAGCATTACTGTGTCCCGTTTCTTTTAATGTTTAAAAAGGATTATTGATTATATCTTCGATCTGAAAGTAGTTGTAAACTTTGAAATAACAAGAAATTGCTTATAATGAGGGCAGGGAATGGTACCTGGCTTGAGAGGGGATACAAAAAACCCTGAAAGCTCTGCTACTAGCCAGAATGATATCTGATTTGCTTCTCTCAAAGTGATTAGGAATAGAAAAGGAGCAAGTACACCACTTAGATAGATATATAATCAGGCACATTTTAAGTAGATTTTAAGTCTTAGTTTTTTTTTTAAGTAGATTTTAAGTCTTCTTTTAATGATTTACAAGGGCTATATTTTCCATGGATACTTCCCTCACCATAGGATTATTTATAGACCCAGGCACCTCTGAAGTCTGAAGCTCTTACATTTATTTATTTAAAACCTTGTACTAAAAATCTTTGGTCTGAATATCAAAGATAAGGAAAAAATGCCATAGGGATATATACTTAAATGCCTAATTAAATTTATACTACACAGGTATAACTATTTGTTAGAAAACAGCCCTGAAGGAAAGCTCAAAGAAAAAACATTTTTGAGCGCTCTTAAACCGCAGAGTTAGAGCAATGTCTTATTTATAGACCATATGCAAGGGTAGAAGAGAGAAACAGCGTGTGTTACCCCATTGAAAAAGCAAGAAAAAGCTCTTAGACTAAATAAGTTATCTACAGGAGAAAAGTGCAATTACTGAAAATAGAATGAAAAATAATGCAAATATTAATATGCTACAACCACACAAAAACAATGGTTATATCCATGAGCTTATTACTGACTATTTGCAATTCTTAACTCAAATTAAAGGCACCAACATGCAGAAAGGATAAAAAATATTTGTAGATTTGCTCTTCTAAAGCCCTTGATGTAGTAAACAGAAAACCTGTCCCACAAATGCTACTTACCATTTATGATACTGGCAGTGTTTTCTCCACACACATTGACTTTCCATTCTTCAGTGAGATAATACCACACTCTTAGCGTACGATCACCTAAAAATTTTACAGAAAGGAAAGGTGTTACTACAAATAAATAAGAGCTGGTTATTTAACAAATATGTTAAGAAAAACAAACAAACCCATCGTAACATAACTTGAAACAGCTACAATTGAAATATTAATTACTCAGAGAACAAATGTCTTTGCAGTATAGACTACACCCCACGTGAAATTCGCTGTACAGCTGTTGATCCTTTGATTTTCAGTAATGACTATACATATTGGTAAATAAATCTTTCTGTATAAGCAAATTTATAAGAAACATGTTAAATCAAATATTCAAAGTTTTCTTTGGGGGGAAAAAAAAGTAATTGCAGATAGAATAATATGTTGTGTGATTTTTACCAAGTGAAATAGTATGAAATTAAAAAGAAAAATTAAGTAATTAATTAAGACCTTATAGACATACTAAGATATAGAAAGAAAACTGCTATTAATTTCTAATTAGCTTAGCTACACAAAAAGATTAAAGCCCTGTGTAATTTTTTAGAAGTGCATTCATAGACCATATATGATCATAGTAGAAATATGAAACAGGGTAGCAATGTCTTAAAAGTAACTCAGTGACTTCAGTGACTTCCACTCTTTAGCAGTAGAAAATGTATGGCCTACTAGTGCACACATTAATAACACCAGCTACTGCATGAGAGAGATAGGGACTCTATTGTCCCTGCTACACCTTTATGCTAACTACATACTTGGAATAGAGAACACGTACTTTGAATTTAAAATAATAATAATAATAGCTAATCTCTGGAAAAGTAAAAAATGTTTAATTTTTTCTCTGATTCCTATTGAAAATGCAAATACATGTTCCTGGATTAGTTGAAATTTTTAATCATAGATAGCATTTTATTCTGCTGGTAAAGACAGTAACCACTTTAGAAACAGCTAGATGAATAAAACAACCCAAACATGTTTTGGCCTTTTGCGTACCATCAAAATAGGGGATATCACAAGCCATTTCTTGTGTTTACAGTCAAATTCTAAATCATTCCACATTGCTCTGATTTTCCTAGTCATGCATCAGAAATATTGTTTTAGAGATAATCCCCCCACTATTAGGATTATATGTTCAACTGGATTTTCAAACTAACATGAAATTACATAGCTCAGTCAACTTAGAACATGTATTTCAACCTTTTACGTACTATCTGTTTGCTATACATAAATCAAAAAACTTTTATTGAATATTTAGATTGCTTTTGTCCAGGTTGTACAGAAATCACAATACTTGAAAACATACACAATATTTGTTTTTATATTGTGCAATACCAATGCAAATTTTATGAAAGAGGTAAGTCAACAGGATAGATGCTGTGTGATTAAAGCAGAAACTGCCACTGAAAAGATGCTAGTGAAATTACCTGTCATTCTCAGAAAGAAAGTCTAAGATAGATAGCACACAAGTTACTTTGTGATGACAGAGATAGCAATACTTTCGTCCAGGAGAAATTTGTTGCTCATAGAACTATTGAAAAGAAAAGGCAAGTGGAAAATACTAATTACATTATTCATCCATCATGCCTACTTCAGGTCAGCCACATGAACATCCTAAACTGTCTTTTTCAAGATGCTCATGGAGAAGGTGGAGCCAAAGTATGATTAAAAAAGTTACCCGTTTTGTAAATTCTAACAGGAATGTCTCAAGTTAAAAATTCCCATGTTCAACTTCAGTAGCACATGCTCAAATGTGAAAAATACATCTCTTACCCCAACAGAGTCTACATTCCACAACTGACGTTGCATACCAAACAGGAAGTGCTATCTCTCCAGAGAAATACAATTTAAAATAAGACAAAGAAAACATACCATGAAAAGTTTTGTGTTTTTTTTTTCTTCCTCTCTTTTTTTCCACTTTCAAGTGCAATTACAATAGCTTCAATGCCGTTCTAACATGCACAAATACGCAACTCTTCTGAAGGTGTTGCACGGCACTAAAAGGATTCCTAAAATACAATATATTTCCTTCCTGCTGCTCATTTTTGCACATATATGGGCCCAAATGCCATGTTTCTGACCCATTTCTAATGTAACTCAGATTCATTTTCTGGCAAGGGAGAAGACACGAAAACGTAAAATATATTACAATTTCTTACAGTGGACTCAAGGTTCCCCCAATAATTGTAGTTTCTTACTCTTTACGGTGAATAGCCCTTAGCTTTCTAGGCAGTTAACTGCAAATACTCATTTCAAATAGATTTGGTGGAACCAGGTTCAAAGCTAATCAGAACCAAACAGATTGTGGACCTGTATTTCAGTCTCCCATATCAAATTCTAGTCTCTGATCATTCAGTCTTTTAAAAAAAAAAAAAAAAGATTGAAAATTTATTAGAGGTATTAACTCAGTAAGAGTACTTCAGAAAACTTCTAAATTTTGACAGAACAGGAAAATTGTTTCATACCAGTTCAAATATGTAACAAATAGAAAAGAATTCTCTATTTATCTTGCCTCCTTCTTCAACTTTTATAAACATAGCTATAATTTTTTCTAGTTTTAACCGCATAATTACAGATATTTTCAGCTTAAAAAAAAAACACACACACACACACAAAAAAAACTTTTCTTCAATGAATTATGAATCCTATTTGATATCCTCTATCCGTATATTGAGGGCTATATGCTAGATGTGCAGTTCTTCGAACAGAAGCCTGTACAGTGGCTAAATAGAGACGTACAACTATGAAGATTGTACAGTCTGGCAAATCTTTCTTTTTGAGAATTGAAACAGAGCCAGCAATTGTTGACTGTGTTGCTTTTCCTCATTCATTCAGTGAGATGGATCTAGCATATCTGAAATGAGGGTGTTACCCCTTTTGTCAGGGTTTCAGAACAAAAAGAATCAAACATTCTACTTCCTTCAGATGCATTTGAGACCTTTCTTCCTGTCAAGATATTCACCATTATTTGGTGAATTCACATCATTCTTTGTTTAATTGATCCACTTTTTCCACTAACAGGTAAAAGTCTGGAAAGAAATTGTTACAGACTACAGAGAAGCAAAAACACCTTTCCTTTTTCCAAAGCAGGATCGATCTGCTGAGCATTTTGCTAACTATACATTAAAAACAAAACAAAACAAAACAAACATTTCAATTGCTTTTTTTTTTTTTTTTAACCATGCTAGGTGAATGAAACTGCAAAGGAACTGCAAAGGAAAAGACTCATGTCCTAGTCAAATAACAAATATTATTTCTTTCACGGAAAGGGAAAATGATGTGTTTCTGAAATGCTCTTTTTGATTTGACTACACTATGACTTGGGATGTCCAAAATGAGGATGGTATGATAGGAAATTATCATCATATGCACCGTATGTACTGTATACTGCCTGTATTCTTCCACTTTTCTTTGGACATCTGCTAAAAGACAGGATATCGGGCTAGATGGAATTCTAGTCTAACACAGTATTGCAATTTTATGGTCTTTTGTTTTTGTTGTCAACTTATGAACAACAAATATGTTTGCCTTTTAAATCACTAGACTGCATGAAATACTATTCTGAAGATTTAAATATTTCATTCCATTGTATTGATTATCTGAGACATAGATTTTCAATTTATTTTAAATGTGTGTATTTTGATACATTCATCTTTCATTGGAGGATCAGATGTTTGTATAAAACGCAAATGTGAATCGCACATAAATGTATAACTTTTTCTTTGGCTTTAGTTCTCCTTCCCCCATACCAAGCAGTAAGTCCAGGTAAGAATTTTCCCAACAGTTTTTCTCTTTCAGACTCATTTGTTTCTTTCCACTCCCATACAACCTTTTCTTGTGCTGGCAAAAGCATTTAGGGGGCTGTGCAGTGAACCAGATTCTAGAAACTATTCCCGATTAAAACTGACAATTTTAACTGATTTATTTTTGACCTACATCAACTTCCCTATGTGGTTCACTGAATGATGGAACAAAACCCTTGTGCTGTCAATGGAGCTGCAGAAGAGCTACAATGATTGGACGCAAATGGTGGTGGCTAGGACTGCTTCTTTTAGCAATTAGTGCTGGATCACACTGATTTGAAATGTACTCAGAACTGTGGCCTCCATTGCTTTTGGATACCTTTTGCAAGCAGTCCATACATCTCTAAGGCCTCATAGATAATGGTCTAGGGCAAAATATCCCCATTAAAAAAATAGGCAAAGATTGGTTAACATTTTTTTATGTTACTAATTTGTTGTGATGTTCAAACTTCACTGCAGAACCATTTTGTTCAAATGTACAGACAAATTGGATCTCTGTATTTTGATTATCCTTATCATGTCAAATGTAGAAGTGTTATTATTCAGTTGCATGCAATTTCTTAATATATTTTAACACCAATGCTGAGAATAACAAAATTAGTTTTATATTGCAAAATATGGGGTATGTATCACAAGCCATATTAGAAAACAGATAAATGATCTTTCCTCAACTGAAACATAGTTCTCTCAGGCATTATTTTTGTGTATTAAAATTGTAATAGTCCTACAGACTTGAAGAACTCTGGATTACACAATTCAAAGAAAGTGGATTTCAAATACTCCAGGCATTCAAAATGCCTTACATGTAGTGGAATCTTTGCAAAGTATTTCATGTTTTCAATCAGACGTATGTTGAAAAGTATCTAAAAATAATTTTTAAATACTTATTTCAAATATATCACAGAGTAATAATAGAAACGAGGTGATATAAAGTGTATGAGCCATACTTGTTTTAGGACAATTACATATAACATTATAGATTTACCTCACAACAAAGAAAGCATATTGCTTTAAAACCTATTGAATTGCCAAGAAGGTACTAAAGAGGAAAAAAGATTCTTGCATACAGTGTAACCTTAAAATAGGTTGCTACATGGTTACAGTGTCATAGATTTTAAGAAAAATATTTTAGCTACTGAGTATTTATAATTAATTATTTAAAAAATAAAATATTTTCAAACATATAACCTCAGAAAATAACATTACTTGATAATGAAACCTCAGATAAGATATATTGTTAGACAGCACTCACAAAACTAGGAGAAGAAATAGGCATAATCTGAAGCAAGGTGACTACTGGGCAAAACCAAGCAGATTAAAGAGCTAGGGGGTGATCAGGTGTCCTTATGGAACATAAGGAGAATTTTACGTAATAGCCCAGTTCTGTTGAATCCCACAGCTTTGTAGTTTTTGTTTGCTTTTTTAAAGAATAATCTATAGTTATATGGAAGCAAAAAAACAGTGGTAGCAATGAAGGTAATCTGGAGGTGCATGTAGACATGCTAATAAACAAAGGTTACCTTTTCCATTTGATTTTGTGATGCAACATAGTTATCCTGCCCTGTGCAGTTCTTAAACACTATACATCTGTCAGATTTCTTCTCAACAATTTTTTATGTGTAGTTGGAAATGACAGATTTGGTTTTCTTTTTCTTGACACCATTATGAAGAACCAGGCCATTCACTGTCCAAGTTACTTTCCTCATTAATGACAGATAGTCTGAAATAAAAGGGAAAAAAAAAGTCAATATTAAAAATTAAAATAAAAAATATTCAAAATAAATATTCAAAATTAAAAACGGACACATCATGCTCACCTTTCCTTATTAACTTAAAAATACACACTGGCCTGCCTCCACTTTGAGCTCGTATTGTCTGAAATACTACCACCAGCTTCCTACTAACCGTGACATAAGCTGTAGCAAGCTGTCTGCAGTGATAGCCTGCATAAATCATCATTCCTGAAGGGAACAGATGTTCAGGGTATGAAAGAGTAATACCACAATTTAGTCATAATTAAAATTCACCTTAGCATGCCCCTATCAGTGAGCAGAGAGGAACATTTCACTTCTCACCTACAAAAATGAAATGCCTCTCATTTCTTCTGCTTCAGGAAAATTAAGCCTGAACCTTTTGTACATCGTTTGAGTTTCATATCTGACACTGCATCATAGAAATGACATTTTTATTTCACTTCCACTGTTAGTTTTCTTCTTTTCCAAACACTAGAAAATTACTTCTAAATGGTGTAGCGCTTCTGCACAAAATGCAGTTACAATTAAATCTTTAGAATATCATTGTACATTGCATGCAAAATATAAACAGGAGCTACCTAGCTATAGACCAAACTGTGGCAATAATCATTGTACTGGTAGTAATTTGGTTAGAGATGAATATATTCAAAACTTAGGGGCTGAAGGTCTATAAAAATCATTTAGTAATGTAAGGTCACTAAAATCAGTGGGAGTTAGATGATTAGCTCAGTTAAAAATCTGTTCCTTAGACTAGTAACTGCAATTGATGTTAATGGGATGTGTCTACACACACCATTTCAAAAATGTAAGCCTCATACTGCCATTTTTACAGTCAGACTATGCAGACACACGACAGCTCCTTTGAAAAACTGGTTTCAAGTCACAAATCTTTATATCATGAGGCTACTTTATTATGAAGTACAAAGCACACACTGATTCCATTAATAGATGTGTCTTCTCTAAACCACAAAAATATAAGTGGCTGGGCTTTACATAGTGATTTGAAGGTCTGAGAAACAAGATAATTTATTGTGCTATCAACATCGATATTGGCAATTAATGTGAAAAAAAAAAAATCATTATAGCATGGATTAGTTTACCAGTTAAATATCCTTATTGACTGTCAACCTATAGAGGTTCACACTAGATTCTGAAGTCCATGGATCAGATCCTCAGTGAATGTAAACTAGCAAACATTATTGAATTAAATTTCAACTATAGTAATTTACCATGACTGAGAATGTGTATTTATAAATCTATTAAGCTAGTAGGGGTAATTTTGTAATCAAAGTTACTTCTCAGTAAGTAACTGAATTTAATTTTGAGGCATTTACAAAACTGAGAAGTTTGTCTTCCTCCACAAGGATACATCTACAGTAACATTCTAGTTCAAACAAATACCACAATTTTTAAGTGAGGAAGCTATAGCTTCCACTTAATGTATTTTGATTCACTTCACAGAGCAGTTTCAAGTATGCAAACTGATGTTTTTTGCATGAAACTAAACCAATGGATGTGCTCCAGAAGCGTACCTAAAGCCCTTCCATAAGTCCACTGCACAGAAAAGAACTAGCTCATAGTAAAATCTCTCACAAGATGTGCAGTATGGACAGAAGTTCCTTTGTACTAACTGCTTCATCCCACAGATCTGTTTTTCATGTGCTGTACAACTTTTTAACACAGATGTAGCTTTGCTGTCCTGATCTGTTCTCCAGAGCTCTTCCTGTTCCCTGTAAATTTCTTAACTTTGCCTTAATTTTATTTTTCAAACAGCACACATGCACTTGCAGTTGTCAGGAAGGTAGTTGCTGTGAAATCCAGTTTGGCATGAGCACATCATATGAACTTGTTAGGAATCTGCTGCTAAAACTCAAAACATTCCCTCTGTCATTGATCAGGTTCCAGCAAAGGACTTTGCCAATGCCAGTTGTACTAGGCAAACTCTTAGGGTACAAATAGCCTTTTATATAGCATATATAAAACCAGAACACATTGGGTTCTCATCTCCAACAGCTTAAAGTAACAACGCTAGATCAAGAAAAGCAGGAAGAGTTCACTGAATATCATTAACGATCTGTGCATTTCCGACTTTATTAAACAATCGGGAAGTGTTCATTATTATTGATTTGTAATTCATGCAGGAAGAACGATTTTTTGCTACCTTCTTAGAAACAGGATCCTTAAAAACTTGCAGAGGATTGTACAGAAGAGCTTAAAATAAACATCTCTTTAAAAGGACATGCTCAACCACCAAAGGGTATCAATCACTTATCCATACAGAAAGGTTACTTTTAAACTTCATGAACAGCAACAGTTTATGAAGACATTTTTCTTATGGACATTTTTTAATTTATACTCCCACTTCTGTAAAAAGATTATTTTGGTCAATTATGTAGGATACCGTGTCCACACAGCATATAGGATGGCCTGACTATCTCTTGGTACCTCCATCAATACATGTTCCAAGTGGTAAGAGACTAGTAATGAGAAAGATTTACATGAACAGCATATCTTGAATCACACCTACACGTGACCTATCCAGGAAACTGATTTGGGAATAAAGAGGTGGTTGCAAGACCAGTTTACCTACTGGGAGAAAAACATCTCTACTAACATTGGGCAACAGATCTTAAGATCTCAACTAAGCAATACCAGCGAGTAAAAACACGGATTGACTATCATTTGCAAATTTTTCAAATAGGCGTGTTTACACAGAAATTGCAGAAGGCCCTGCCTTGGATGAAGGAGCTCTAACATGCATTGAAAATTTTAATCTAAGTCTGTCCCATGATTAAATTTGATAGGGTATTCATTTATATAGCTATTGGACACATATTATATGCTATTTCATATCCAAGCAAGTGTTACAAGTTGACTGGGATAACAGCAAAATAATGTTTTTCTGTTTAGGTATCGAAACTAAGTGTAGTTTAATTTCTTCCTGTGCAGAGCAGTACTTGGAAAAGAAGTGGCAGCTGATTTAGATTATAATGAAAGATGACAGAAGGTGAAACTTAGAGATTGCTTGGCATTGAATGATAAGAGCCAGTAGATGCCTTCAGGCAAATTTAAGAAGATTACATCTGCTTAAGCCAAAGAATGTGATGAAGAAAAAATTTGCCTACCCTTTAAGGTTACATCTACAATACCCCTTAAGGCTGGCTGGAGAATTGCTCTGAAAGACAAGCTTGTCTATATTCTACAGTATAAGCCTGCGAGGAGGCTTCAAGCACAATAGGAATAAGCCTTCTGGGAATCTCAATGGCCAAAAAATGCTAAACATAACCATTTCTTCCCAGCCTTGACTGAACAAGATGTTAATGTGGTTGTTACGCACACAGAGGGCAGGCACTACAAGGCAATGAATATACTTCTGCCACTTCAGAACCATGTAGACATAAAATCAGGTACTTGAGTGTCTTTGTGTTCCCTTATTTTCAACAAATTACTTTTTCTACCTGAAATTGTCTGAACACTAATGCTGCTGCACGCCCTTAAGCCATCATGATCCTATCTGATCTGAGAAGCTCGGCAGTTATCTTTTGGGACTCACAAACCAGGAATCCTCTATATAGATATAGAAAAGAGATAGGCTTCTTTCAGGGGAACAATAAAAGGACATGAGAAAGCAGTCACAGCTGCAGCACGGGAAAATTTAACTAAATATAAAGGGAAATAAATCACAGTAATTAAGCAGTGGAATGGCTTGCCCAGATAGGTAGAGAAATTTCCATCTTTGGAAATTTTCAAAACTTGACTGGACAATGCCCCCAGCAATCTGTCCTACTGTTGAAGTTAGCCCTGCTTTGAGCAGACCACACCAGATGACCTGCAGGGGTCCCTTTCAAGCTAAATTATTCCATAGTTCTCAGTAATCTGCCACTGCACAGCAAACAGTTTGTAAAAGCTACTGCCAACCATAACATACCTTAATTTTTTTAGGTCCTAACCACTAAGCACTTGATACTGCAAACTTACAAATCTTAATCTAGCTTTTTCTACATATATTTTAATTTTTACATATATTGTAATGCTGGAATGTACCATGATTTTCAAAAAATAAATTATATGATTGGTATTATACTTAAAGTTAGCTGTTGAAATGGTATAAACAAGATCAGCATTAATGCAAACAATTCACTATAGAAAGCGGAACTACAGAACTCAGCAAATTAAAATTACAGTTAGAACTGTGGATAAGCAGAATATATTACCTAAATGGAAGTAACTGCCAAAACACACGGTAACGCTGCTACTGCTAGTTAAAGCGGTTGCAAATCTTTAATCATCTCAAAATGGCAGAGTTACAGTTCAAATTCTTATACCATGGAATCCCTTCCTGGAGCAAAAGGCCTCTTAATGATATGATGACATAGAAACTTGCTAATAAGTATGAAGAATACCACTTTCAGAATAATAAACACAGATTCATAAAGCACATAAATTTTAATCTGAAATTCCCGAAGTACTGACCAGACCGTTCATGGTCTAAGGCCAGGTTTATGTTACATGTATTTCCTATTACAATGAACTTATTTCAAAATACACTAATTCATTTTTTTTTGTTTTCCCAACACCTACCTCCTTCATTCATGATAACTTTATACCATCATTGCATGACAAAACTTACAGACTTATAAGAAACTTTCTTCACATTATAATAAAACAGAATAGACTTATAGGCTTAAAGGGACTACCAAATGGTATTCCAAATACAGCAATATTTTATGCTATGTACTAATATTATTTATATATACGCATACATTTTACTTTAACTTCTTCCCCTTTCCTCTCACCTTGACATAAATAAATAGTAACAGATACCTAATACAACTTCGATAACCTCATGAATAAAAAAAACTTAGTCTGCAAAAAAAAAAATTATATTTTAATCTACTAAAAACAGGACATAATTTTCTTTGCTAACATTTATAAAATTCTGAAAATTGAGTGATACATTTTAAAGGGAGAGTAATGGAGAAGTGAATCTACAATTCATCTTATATACTAATACAATTGTTTCAGTGTAATAAATGCAACATTCTCTGAAATATATTTACGAAATAAGAATGAGCACCCAAGTTCCCTAAAATATAAACATTCTAGTAGTAACAACATGTAAAGTTGCATTCAATTACATCTTTTGTACAAATCACAGATGTCTCTGTATTTGGGAAATATATTATGCCCAGGTCACATTCCTGTGTTTAGGTAAGTTTACAGTCACTCCCTTTTCTTTAAATACTTGAGAGTTTTGTTGTTTCTACATGTTCTGAAGTGTCATCATTTATTACCACAGGCACAATTGCTATATTTAACTAATAATGACAGCAGTTGTCATTAGAGTTTAAACTCACTAACACTAGTCTGACATATTATTTGAAGTATGTCTTAATTCTAAATTTGATTAAAATTACAAACATCCCATCTTTTCTGCCAATCAAATATTTCATCCCCTTGCCCTGAAGTTTTCTATGAACTCTTCATAGAAAGAGGTCATGGTATTAGTGTCCATTTAAACTATTAAAGACCCCCAGGTTGTGAAAATACTTTTACACACTTTTTCCAAAGCACAAATATAAATTTAGCTTCATGAGTGAATGATGAATGTTTTCCACAATGTTTTGCATGACAGAAATCTAAAATCCACAATTTACTTCACAAAAGTCAAATTAAATTCTCTTTAAAAACGAGTGTACATTTTACTTTGTGAAATAACTGAAAATATACGATTAGCAATTAAAACTGCTAACACTAATCTTACAAGTTAAACATGGAATCAATATTAGAAGTTAAGCAAAAGTTCCTATGATTATATGAACAGTGCAGAAGCAATGAAAATTGTTTCAAGAAATCCAAAATTTGGTGGTGTTAGTTTAAAATAAATAATTAACATGTGTCCATGTCATTTCATATGAATTCTTCCCTTATTTACACTCAAGTAAAGCTGAAATTATTTGGGGAATTAAGCAAGTGTAAATGCGAAACAGAATGAATAAGGAGCCCTGAAGAGACTGCATCAACAACACATCATGCTAAAAACATTTAGAGACTGGATGAAGGGTTAAGGCTCTTTGTCTCTATCCTAGCCCAAAATTCAATTAATAGGTTGATAGTTTACAATGCAAATATTTTTCTTCCATTTGGCAGACACGTGAGAGACTGTCTCTTAGTCACCATTCCTCTCTTTTCTTTCCTTGAACTTCTACTTTTCCTGAATTAGCATGATAATGCTTGGAAGATTGTGTTATTCTGGATTGGGAAAGACTTCTCCATTCTGCACGACTGGCAACCAATTTTTGTTATAGAGAGTTATATCAAGTGTCAGAGATTCAATTAAAAATTACTTTAAATAGATTCTTACTGCAGTCTGTAGATTAGCAGGGATACGGATCTCGATGTTTTGCATTTCTTGAAGAATGTTTCATCTTAACACTCCTGATTAGTGCAAACAAAGAAACTAAGACAAAGGTTCTACAGGCCAAGATCGTTAGCTGATGTTATGTGAAGGTACAGAGAAAACTTTATTACAAGCCCGGGTTCTTTGTATGCATAAGGATGTCTCAGAATTTACACTGGATCTGTCTTCCGGGATACCTCTGGGAAGGTCTTAGGTCAAATTCAATTACTGATTAAACAGAGCTGTACTTTTCACATTTAATTACGTTCTGTTTGCTGTATGTTATTGCTTCCATTTTTTAATTCTAAATATATTTTTTGAAGCTAAATTTGGAAAGTAATTTTCCAGTCTAGAAAATAGCATTATTCTTGTTGTATTACAGTATTGCTGACTTTAAGCGCTTCGGTGACTTTTCTGTCCTGACCTGTATAGTTTTTCTGTCCTGTATAAAACGTTACTTGGTTTTTACAAATATGTACGTGTCTGTGCGTGTGTATAAAGAAGATAGCACATACAATACTTTTATACACACACAATATGTTTGTATGTGTATATATATATAAACATATTATCACTTTTGGCTATCAATCTACAACTTCTAGTTAAGTCATCATCCTCATTCCATAAAGATTATTGTACACTCCAAGAAATCAGTGTGGTCAACCTGTCATGGTGGAAAATTTACTTACAAACTAATAACATCATCAAGCTAAAGTATGCCACAAAGGCTTCTCATATTTCTTTAAGAATCCACTAAGGTTAATGCACAGAAGAGTAAAGTCCAAGTCTGGAAAATAAAGTTAAAGCCTGACAACAAACATTTATTATGGTTATACAACCATCAGTTAAGAATAATCTTCGTTCTACTGACGTGTCTCTCAATGAGCAGGGTTTTTACCTTTCCAGCTTTAAGGATATGGTTTAGTGGAGGACTTGTCAGTGTTAGGTCAGAAGTTGGACTCGGTGATCTTGGAGGTCTCTTCCAACCTAGGTGATTCTGTGATATGTTCAAGCTCCTGTCTAAGTAAAGTATCCAATTCCACTTTGATTCAGGAACTTCTATAGCTTACAAAAAATCACTGTTCAAATCTTATCCTATAAGTCAAATGAGCTGATACAATGACATGCATATTTCTGCATACTTTTAGGAATATTTTATAGCATATTCCTTTTTCATATCAAAATTCCAGTACATATGCATTTAAATGATAGTATATAATACAGTAATTACAAGAAAAATTGTAATAAAATGTATGAACTTTAAATTCTTAGAGTTTTTTGTTTTTCTGAAAATTAAATGTGACATGACAACTTCAGTTTTTACATATTGATAAGAAAAAACACTATACTATTTTTATGCTTGGAAGTGAAACATTTCCAAATCAATCAATAATCAGAATGGGGAGAATCAATCATTTAACTGACACTTACTCCTTACTGAAAAGGAAGTCTTATTTTAAGTGTACTCACAAACATTCTTGTCAATTGGAACCTGTCTTGGTAAACTATTAAATGGTGTAGTTCAGTTTCACTTTTAACATACAATAATGCAAACATATACATCTTACAGCTATAAATCTAAAGGGAGGATTACAGATATTTAGGCAAACTAGTAAAAACGTGAACTTTTATTTACTAATTGTTTCCACATCTAGTGTTCATAGACAGTAGCAACACAATGTCAGAACTGTTAGATCATGATAAAAAAGGTTTAAATGTTTATAAAAATTACTGTTGAATAGAAAATAAAATAAAAGGTACACTCATCCACTATTAACTGCAATAAAAGTATTTTGGCCAAAATGCTGTCTTTAGGACCTGATTCAATTTAAGATTAACACAGCTAAATTAGCTGTCTACTACATGTAAATTACCTATATGTGATCTGCACATCTTAGCCCCCATTATAGTCAGTGGAGGTCTGGTCCGTATAAGTCATATAAATATATAAATACTGAACTTCACTACTCTGAAGACGCCTGCAGAAATCACTGATGTTACTCTCAGTAGTACAGAGTGAATGAGACCTGAACATAATGGTTTTGTATTGCAGTCTAAATCCATAACTGATCAATCACCCAAAGCTCCTTTATCTCCAACTCAGTAACCTCCAAAGCATGATCAAGTTGAATGGCTAACACAGAAACTTAAAAATTATTGAGTGGAAGCTTACAAGTGGCCATGGTTTACATAACAGCATGGCTGATTAAATGCACAAACCCTTTAGGAAAGAGCAATAGCCAAGTGATTCTTTTATCATGCAGGGTTGCTAAATGCTAATTTAATGGAATTAAATTAAATTGAAAGAACTTAGTTTCTGTTTAAAAAATTGGTAGCTAATGAAGAAAAAACAAAGCAGTACACTGCTGAGACACCTGAAATTCAAGTACAAAGAGGTGTGGAAGTACTATAAGAGCTGACAGGATAAACAAGAGGAATTAAAAAGAAGAAATAAGAACATCCAATATTTTTTCAAGTTCAGTAACTGTTAGATATACAATTGCCTGCAAACAAACACTCAAGTACATGATATTCCATATATATCCAATGAAAATTAATTAAACATGATTATTGGCCTTCACAATATATAAATTATATGGAACAACATACTACATTAAATCTTTGGCACAGTTCTGCAACATACTAGTTCACAATACCCCCCCCCCAAATACGTTTTAAAGGCTTGAGGCTTGGTACCTTCTTGTTTCCTAAACTTCAATTGGAATAAGACCTTAACTGATATGTCACATGTATTTATTATAAAGATTGATAATCAAATCAAAAAAAAGTGACAGCTTTATTATTATTTTTTATATCTCAGATGACAAAATTTAACAAATTATCTCTGTATCCCCATTAACTTCACCCAAATGTCAATTTAATATATCAGAAAGATGAGAAAGTGAGTAAAGTCCAAATAAGCTGGACGAAGCTATCAACTTCTCTGGGAATTCTCTGGGAATGTCAATTTATGCAGGTATTTGTACCGCATGAAGCAATGAAGGCACACACAAGATGTTATACTCTTGAACCACCACATTGTGACTGGTTCAGTATTTGAAATACAGATTTCAACAAAGGTTTTAAATACCTTGTAAATATTTATGTGTAACTATATACATAAAAAGTCTGATTTCTATGTGATCACATGTACATATTTGCAGGGCTGGGACTTTACAATTTATCACTGATCTCCCATTCCCACGCAAAAAGGATTTGATACTGATGTTTGACCTTGTTATCTATGTGTTAAGAATTTAAATGCAGCAATCAGTATGTTCATACTGACAAGTCATACTACTCTATGCTGTATTCCCAGTCTTGGGCTGGAGAAAGAAAATATAAAATACACACTGTATGTCCCTATGTATACTCATATATCTCTAAAATCTTCAATATATTGAAACTAATTTAAAGTTTATATATATATTTGACCCACATTACCATATATGTATAAAAAAATATAAGCAAAAAAAAAAAGTACTATGGAATGTCATATAGAGAATTAATGAACATTAGTTCTGATTTTTGAGCACATGGAATTCTACATTAACTGTCATTTTCTACACTTGTAAACAGTATTAAAAGGCCTATTTTCTGGTATTGGTGTCTTTTCTACTTGCCGCAGTGACTTTTTCCTGTTATACTTACCCTTTTAATGGACACACAATATGCTACTTTGTGCCCAAGCTCACCTACTCTTTCTTTTCTCAAAAGACAAGGCACATCTGCCACCTGCTCTAGTCTGTGTCCCAGCAACAACTGTCGAGCAGCAAAAAGATTGATTATCAGTCAAAAACCATTCAACAACACCAGATTTTGGTAGGTTAAGCTTGCTGATCCAGCAAGAGATGGTGTGAAATTTTCAGTAACATGTGCCAACATTTTGGTGCTAAAAGAACAGCAGTGCATGTCACAATGAAACACAGCCAAAGATATGCAGACAAAGCACAGAAGTTTTTGTTTTGAACTTGGCTTGAAAAAGGAAAATGAGAGAAAGAAAAAAAGACTCACTTAATGAATTTGAAAATCTATCATAACACTAGGATATATGCAAGAAGAAACTATAGTAACAAATTATAGTGGTACCCACAGAGAAATGCTACAATAATAGTATTATTTCAGTGATTTGTACAATACAAATAGCAATGTTATCAGACACTTTTGCAAGAATAAACACAAAGATTTGTGCCTTTTACTGAATATATAGCTCATTCACTATAGCCATTCCAGTGAATGGATCATCTGTATCAAACTCACAATAATTTTCACACTATCAACAACAGCTTATCACGTGTAAAATTGATGATGTAAGACACAGGTTTACTTACATAAGTTTCACCCATGAATACCTCCACAAATATGCAAACTGTGCCTTTAATTACAGGACTTAGATGATAAAATCTCTACTAATTAATATTAGATTTTTATGGATATACAGAGAGCTACGTAGTAGTCATTTTCTGAGGCTAATAGCCCGTTTTAAGTACTATCTAGGTATCTTGAAATGTTATCTGCATTAAGAAATATTAATATATGTGAAATAATTAAAGAACAGTCTTTGTTTCAATATTTACAAATTCAGAATGAAATATTTAACACTAATGTCTCATAATACTTCCCAAGGTAACAAATGTTATTCAAAAATTACGTAGAAAAATAAAACCGAAGACTCATGTCTAAAGAAAGTATGTAAGGAAAATAAGCATGCCTGAAAGCGTAAAGAGTATATATAACATATATAATATCCATATAAAATAAGCTCACTAGTTGAATTATTTCTCTTCTAATTTTCTGCTTTGCTGTAACTAACATTTTTAAAAATATAGCACTCATTTTACTAATCCAACATTATATAAATTGGACTGTTTGATATAATGGTAGACATTTCACTATAATTGCTTCTACCCACACATACACTGTCCTAATAATCATTTTGCTTTTATAATATATTAGCTTACATCAATTAAAGGTTCTTTATTACAAATTCCACTTGAACTAATCATTGGCATCTTCAATTTGATACCAAATTCTATTTAAGTTAATGTTCTAAAATGCCACAAATTTGTTGCAGAAACCTCAGAAATCTCTTAATGATCTTAACATATGATCAAGAAAATGATTTACATTCACATTTAAAACGTGAATGATTCAGGAATAGTTTTCCCCTCGTAAAAAATATAACATAATTACCAGATTGGTAAAGGAATCAGAAGAAAAGAAAATGGTTAATAATGGTCTCACTGAACAATTCAAAATTAATAAAGCATGGTAAAGTAGATATTCCATATTGATGGATTATACTTCCAAAAAATTTAAAATAATGACATTAATGAATCCAATCTTACATTCTGGATTATTTTTACTAGTGGAATATGCTTAATTAATTATGTCTGTTTGATGTCACTGAAACTAAACAGTAAATTCAATAATCTCTTTACATTTTCACCATTTAACCTCCTGCAGGCTCCCTAATGTCTATTCAGATCTATATTAAATTAAGTACCAATGCTAATGAAGGGCAATAAACGTGGCTGTCAGTAGATTTTTCTTTCATTAAGCACATTATCCTCTTACTGAGCTGTAAATGAGTAAACATTAGTTTTGTTAAACCATGCAAAAAGATAGGATGAAAATCATTTTTAATTGCAACCCTTAAGCCATTTGCTGGGGGTTCTCAGTTTTGTTTTTGTTTTTTACCTTTAATTCTTTTGAATGGATCTGTAAAGGTCTCTTCCACTGAAAAATAAATGTCGGCATCATGGGGTATGTCTTTAGGTTCTAGTTCTTCAGTGCTGTCTGCCAAGAACACTCATTGTGCAGCCATATTCAGGTTCAGCTTTTCAGTGCACTCCTCCAGCAGCTAAATGAATACAAGAGGTAAGGAATGCTGATTACAAACATATTTATTTTATTTTATGATCAATATTTAGTCAGAAAAAAAAAAGGGGGTGGGAGGAGAAAACCAGAAATTCATTCTCAACTAATTTACCAATCAATTAACAGCATTATAGGTCCTTCGGTGTTTTAGTGATTACTGCCAGAAGTCATGGGATAACAAGATGAGAAAAACATATACCCTTAAAAGGATTGGTTTAAAAGTGTTGTGCTCTTGCCTTTCAATGACAAGTAACATTGTGCATTTTTCACTTCTGTATTTCTGCAGTTTATTTCACTTAGTGGTTATAAGAATTTTTAACAAGTCACGTTTTAGGAACAGTGTAAAAAGAAAGAATAGTTTCATGTAAGTTTACATTAAAGGAAAAAAGCATTTTTGTTAGGATTTGGAGCAAAAGCTGTAATTGTGCATGTAAGAAAACTTTTACTAGAGGTTCCGGAATTAATTAAGCACAGAGAAACTTTAGCAAAGATCTTTCCTGCACCATTCTTGTAAGCTATGACTTTGATTACATTTGGCTGCTGTTTAATAACTTCAGATACTTCAAACGCCTTCTGGACGTGCCAGAATTTTGAAACAGAGAAGCAGACAGCACTGCTAATTCTGTTGAAAAAATTCAGTTTAGGATGTTAAGAAAAGAATAAAATATTATTGACCCTTTTTATTTTTTTGTAAACTTTTTTTGGAACTTTTATAATTGTGCAAGAAGACAATCTGGATGTATTGGCATTAAAATTATTCATAGTATAAGAATTTATTTCCTAGCATATGAGTTAAAAAAAATAGAAACTACAGATAAATTGGGTTGTTTTAAGCAAAATAAATCTAGGCTATCCCAAGATGACCTTATTTGGAACTTTCTAGAATACTCAAAGTAGTTCCATAACCCTACCATTAAGTACTTTTATGAAGTATCATAGGAATTTCACAAGAAAAACACTTAACTAATTATAAAAGTATTTCTCAAAATCTATAGCGCAAGTAAACAATTTAAAAAAAAAATGATTCTAAGAAAATATAATTTAAAAGTGTTTTCAAGGCATACCGTATAGGTTATTGCTTCTAGTTCAACAAGTAAGAACTGATGTCAGAATCTCTTCTCAGACAAAATTTCAAATTGACAGCAATTATGCTTGTACAGTGGTTGCAGAGTGGGGCTTATTGTTAATTGTTTCTGTTTCCCAGATAGCACAATATATTCAGTATAGCTGGCAGAATAAAGTTAAATAAACTGATACTCAGTAAAAAAAAAACAAAAAAAAAAACCATAACATTTCTTAAATGCTCATACCACAAATAACATCTGTATGGGCTATTTTAAGAAAAGAAAAAAATAAAAAAAAGAAGAAGAGGAGACAGAGGGAGGGTAGTTTTATAATAAAATCTCATACTTCACCAAGAACATTTGTGACATATGGTCTCCGTCCTAGTCTACAACAAGAGGTTGAGTGCAAAACTCAAAATTCATTCGAGGCCTAAGATTTTAAATTATATTCTATGAACATCCTTTGCAATACTTCCATTCATTCAGTGAATGCTGAACTGATACTTCACTTAAAGCATACTGGTCTGTGACAATCTTACATATTTTACAGTTTCCACATTTCTCAAATGACGAAATGATCACTTAATAATTCTAGCCTTTTTGTCTTCTTTTTAGAGTTTCTAAAGCAAGTCATGCTATCGTATCAGAATAGCTACTTCTCTGTTGAGTGCTCAACCATATGAATGGAAAGCCAGAACATGGACCCCTTAAAAAGTAATTATGAATTTATTTATTTATTAGAGTTTAAGATTTTCATTCACTGGGGGAAAGTATATTAAGCTACATACTGGTTTTGGATTCAGCCCTATAAACTCCCCCCCCCCCCCGCCCCCCCCCACACACACAAAATAGAGCTATTTATATTCTATCTGAGGTCATGTCTGCACACAAATGAGGGGAAATCTGGATAAATGCAAGCATCAAGATTTGTCTAAGTTAACAGCAATTTAGCAACTCAGAATAGAATGCACTAACAAAAAGCTTTTGATGAGGACATCTAAATCAAACACACTAAAATACACTTTTATTCAACAGGTCTTCACTTTAGTCACCTTTACGGTACATTGCAAAATCCAACTGTTCTTTTGTTTTTTTCCATTTTTTTTAATTTTTGGCTTAATTATAGAGAATCAACCTCTTCTTTAAAGAGAATCAACCTGATGGATATCACCCACCCGTTGCTATGCATACTAAAAATTTGAAAAGTAAACTGGAATGCCTGTTTTATTGTCATTTTATTTGTCTTTCAGAAATGTTTGATTAAAATCAATACAGTTTTTAAAATCATATACTGTAAGAACTGTTAGGTCAAGAAATCTTAATAAAAGTTAGCAAGGTCTGTTCAAGAATATTAACTAGATCATCATTACAAGGTGACTGAACTGCATCAGACATGATTAAAAGCAACAGAGAAGAACTTTGATTACCTTAGTTGACCTGCGGGAACACTTTCAGGTCTGTTTCTCTTCAATGGTGATAATAAGAAATTGTCTGTACTGCTTGATTTGTAGCTGTCTATATGTCTGATACTCCATCACAGCTCTGAACTTATTTTGTTTGATGTGTAGAAAAATCTTGAAGTCTTGACCTTCTTGATACCATTGCTGATTGCAGACATGTTATGGACAAATAGAAGTTGTCTGGAGCTTTTCTTCCCTTCAGTATTTTCAAGAAGTGCTATTGCATAGAAAGAGAAACATTTTCTGAAACAGAAATATGATAAATATACTTAAAATCTTTTTTTTTTTTTTTTTTTTTTTGATCTGGTCTTTCAACTAGTTTACATTATTAATGATCAACTATAAGGAGATGAAAAGCATACAACAACTTTATTGAAGTTGGAAAATACCTTATCAAACTGTGTTCATAGTTTCACCCTCATTCTTGTTTCTTCAAATTCAGCTCAATTCAGTTATTTCAATTAATCTTTTCATAAGCTAGGGCCATACTGGGAATTGTATACAGTGCTGTTGGACAGGATTAAGGGGAGGTATTTCAGCTATACTATACTACACTAGCATTGTCTGTGCTAGCTAGTCTTCCTTCATATACAATCAATATAAAATTGTCTGAAAGAGCTAAAAGAAAACAAAACAAAAAGATTCAAACATTACAATAATGTGAACAGAAGCCTTCAACTTTTAGTTTGAGGTTACTACTAAAGGCTCAAAATTACCTTATACCACAGCTCAAAAACACAGATGGAATATTGACCCACAGGCAGATCATACAATCTCATTTTATCCTATCTTTGGAAGACCTGAGTCACCACTAGTATAACTGTGCCAACAGCAGCATCGAAGATCAAGACAGAATTGGATGAGGTCAAGTCCTCATTCTCCTTTCATATTCAAGTAATTGTTAAGTGTCAGAATATTCCCACTATAAATTACAAAAATGAGGTCACAACAAATATGAACTTCAAAATTTATCTGCTTGAACTGCAGTACGTATACCTAGGAAAGCCTTATACTGAAGTACCATGAACACTGGAATACTAAAGTTTGGAGTTCAACTAAAAAATTCTTTTTAGTATTATGACTGAACATATTATGTAGGGCTACATATCTACAGGATTACTATTATTATTGATCCCCAGTCCTTGTTCAGCTTTTTTCTTAAAATTTACCACCATCTACTATTTACAGTGTATGTAAACTTTAGGGTACTTGTACGTACACTCCAACTCCCTAACAGAGAAACAGGCTTCAGAGAGAAAATGAAAGCATGCGGTTACCAAGAGTAATCTTACTCCTGCAGTGCACAACTGTTTTATACTTTGAGAAAACTCAAGTTCAGATGTAACCATGGTGTCCATACTTCTGGAGATTAAACACCATAAAATTAAGGTCTTAATGTGTGGAAACCTCATAAAAGACCTGTTATGAAATGGTGCTTAATAGTCAGGAAAACCAGCTTGGTACTCCTTATTAAAGCAAAATTTCGTTTGAGTCAATGGTAAATTTAGCTGGCTGCTAACACAAAAGTGTTGTGATCTTATCTTTATTGCAAAGTAAAGATGCCCAGATAAAGTTAGAGGGAGAAGAGATTACCAAAAATTTAACAGGATAAGAAATGTAAAGAAAACTAAAAACCTAAAGAGCTCTAACAACTATTTTCTTTCTAAAAGCAATCAAACTGATGCTTACTCATGGACAAACCACTGCAGTCTTTCTGTAAATTTCTTTATGAAATTTTACTTTCAGTTAGTCCTATGTGCTGATTTATTTTTCTTTTAATATATATACACAAGAGATCAAAATTGTTACTCTACTCTGGTGAAATTTTATAATTATTCATTATTACCTAAATAATGCACAATTCTCAGTATTTCTTCTTTAGAAAGGAAACAACAGTATACTAAAGAAAAGTGAACAGCCCATACAGTTTTTCTAAGACATGAATCTGCACATGGCAAATATTCTTTTCCCTAAGTCAAAACCATAGTCACTTTAACAGACGTTGGTTCAGCAACAGCTATACAGGTCAAAGTTATCACACAGTTTTGGATGTGAATTCAACAGCAGGATAATGACAGTTGCCAAGGATTTGTACTTGCTGTCGCTTAGTACTAGTGTTGCCTGTCAAATTGTCTCTTTTTCTTATACAGAAGGCATGGAATTTTTTATGGATAGCAATTACTTACAATATACAATGAAGTACATCAGATGTAACAACCACCCTTTAGCCCTTCATTATTTGGTTGTCTCTTTGTTATATCTAGTCATCCATTTTCACCTAAATTATTTATTTATACTGCATATTTGACAAGCATTTTTTTTGCTTTATATTTTTTCAGTAGTTGTTCAAAAGATATAGTCATTTACTTTAATATTCTCCCATTAAAATTTACATATGTAAATTTACCTTATTATTTTTATTTTTGTAATTGCACTTTGGATTTCTCAAGAAAAGCACTATCTACATGGCAAAGGCATTTTACTTATCTACTATTAAAAATGAAAATAATAGCAATATCAGATTTTGACTATAATGGAGGGGTTAAGGATATCTTACATTTACTCATTATTTGTTTGCATTGTTACAGCATTTTTCCCCAGCCATATTTCATATTTATTTGCACTTATATTATTGTTCCATTACATGCATGTATGCTCCAGATAACTGTATTAATATTTATTTATATTGACATACGAGAATGTGATGTTTCAAGTATTACAATCCTGAAACATTTGCTGGTACAGGCTTATATTAACATCATGATAAAATCTGTGAAAATTCTAAGTGCAATTTTATTGTACCACAGTATATATCATGTATATGACACAAAGCAAAGCCTAACGGTTTTGCACATTTAATATGTTTAGGAAACTGGCTTCATAATATTCACCCATTAAGGGCTAACTTTATATACATAGTCTGTATCACTTTGGGAAGGACCTTCTTCGAGAAATAACACTGCAAACCTCACATCTGCCTGAGTGGTGCCAAGTAAACGAAACTGTTCTCAACTCATACAAGAGCTGGCAGTAGAAAGTGATGATTGTTTTCCTTTTATTAGGAAAGCCAAATCTCCTCTCACAGTAATGTTTCCAATAACAGTTTATTAGAAAACTACAACCTTTTCTCAAAGGAGCACATCCCAAGAAACAACAGAATAAATACATGCTGTGTGTGAAACTCATATCACACTAAAATTGTTGGGAATTTTGCCAAAGGCTTGAATGAAAATTTTATCCCAGATCTCTGAATTGATGAATAGAAAGAAACTGTTTCTCCTTTCTCTTTCACCTCCCCCACTGAAACCCTGTCATCCCAGACCATGAAAGCCATGAAATATTTTCCTCCAGTATCCCAAGGAGAAGAAAGAAGACGACACTGCTCAACTAGGCAACTCATGCCTAATGCAGGAAAAAAAAAAAAAAAAAAAAGTTTATACAATACTTTTTGGATACCACAAGAATGTGACAGCATTCACTGACTCATCACTCTTAGCCACGAAACTAGACAGCACCCAGTATTCTTCACGTCACACCTCAAACACCAGAGAAATGGGATTTTCTCTCAGTATGTGGAACAGGCAAAACATACTCTATTTCTGTGGAATTCGGAATTAAGTTTCCATGCTAAGGAAAAGAAAACAGTGTGAAAAATAAGTGTACATTTCCTCAACCAAAGTAAGAGTTCACAAGGAAATTGATAATCGAGTCATCGTACCATGGTTTTACTAGCTAGGTAGATAATAAGTCAATTAAAAAGCTGTAAAAGATTGGAAGTTGGGTGCAACTTATACTTGCAGACCTTCAAGTGGCTACCATCTGCTGCTACACTTCTCTATGAAGCAGAGAAAAAGGGGTAGCAGCACCTCAGGACCTTAAATGTCTGCACGGGGCCTGGTTGCGTCCCCCTTCTGGGATTTGGGCTGGGCTGGGGGCCAGCTTTGCGATGGAGCAGCTGAGGGCAGCTCCTCCTTCCCTCTGCGGGAACTGCCAGACAGCTTCGTGGGGAGGCCCCAGTACAGGCGGCCCCCTGTCACCAGGCGTGATCTGGTGCCCTAGGCCGTACCTGGTGCCCCATAATCCTGGCTTGGCCTGCGGGAGCGGGACACTGGCTGGGCCCACCATCACACTTGGCCCAGTTCCTGACTGCCGCTTTCCAGGCACAACGGGATTTCTACCCTTCAGCATATACATCAAAACTAAACATCAAACTTTACCGACACTAATTGCCAAATTATCAAAACCAATCATGAAAGCAAAACCTCTATTGGTACAAAAATCCAGTGAACCCTCCTGACTGAAGTCAATTATTAGCACCGTAACTAATTCCAGTCTGCCATGGGACTGATGAGGAATAACTGGTATCTAAGTGAAGAAACTATCTAGCTGAAGAAACATGAGAAGACAATGTTTTTTAAGATTCCAGTACCACTAAGTCAGCTGTAGATGGATCCAGTAAGGAAGTTTAACAAACAGAAAAAAGACTGAAGTTTTAGAGAAAGAAAAAAATTGAAAATCAACACATCTGTAGGGTTTTTAGATATTTTTCCCTTTGTCTGACTGAAACTGAGAGTATATTACATTGAGAAGGTATAAAAACATCTTAAACGTTTTTCCTTTTCATCATCTTTAGACTCAGACTGATGCTAAGAAAATATTTACTCAATTATATTTTTACAACTTACCACATGGTAGCAAATTAAACATCTTACTTTGACAAATGACGAGTGAAAACTTGCAATGGCTTTACTCACACATCTTTTGCCAATATAGGTTGTGCATCCATGTGGCACATGCCATATGGTATTTTTTCTGAACACTCAATAGATTTTTGTTGTTTGCTGTTTACAAGTACAAAGGACTGTGATCTTTTCTTTCCTATGCTTAGAAATGCCTTCTGTGTGGACTTGCTCCATAGTGTTTGCAGGTACTGAGATGACGCTTGTCAACCTGTTTCCTGAATCCTCCTCCTTGTGTTTGGTTTTTTTTTTTGGAAGATAGGTGTAGCATTTACTGTTTTTCAGATTTCAGAGGATTATATACACATACATGTACCCAAATTAATTCAAAGTACAGCTGCTGAAATGATCCTTTTTAGCACTGGGTAACAACATTTACTCTCACAGTGTCTTCCCTTATCACATCAAAAAGGAGTTTCTTCCTTTGTGTATCTTTTGTATAACAGTTTGTCCCTGTCCCATTTACTGCCGTATTTTCATATAGTTTTGGATCCAAGAAAGCAGGTACTCAAGTTAGCAGGCAATTTACACTGAAGAACTCTGTTCCCCTACACACCTGGACAGAGTAGGTGCTTGCCAAAGAAAAGAGGAGACGCTCTGTTCTGGGACAGGCAGCAGGGAGGGTAAAGATGGAAAAAAAGTGTTTGACTCTGCACCAGAGGAAAAAATATACTCTCATCTGTTCAACATCGGAGCAGGCATGAAAGCCAAGAAAAGGCTCTTGATCCATGCTGGACAGTCATAAGACAGTCTGCTCATAAGAGAGGAGGAAGAGGAGATTTTACCATGCTCCTTTGCAAGGAAAAAAATCTTTTCTTGATAAAATACCCCTTGTGTTACTCAAAAAGTAACATAATCTGCTCTGAACTCAAACATCAGATGGTTTCTTATCTTTCTTAGTAATAAACTATAGCCTTATATATGTAAAAACGTAGAAAGCTCATTATACCACTGATCTTCCCAACTATGTAACCCTTGGCAGCTACCAGATCCTGCTTGATTTCTTCTCTCCAATTCCTTCTGCATTGGATACTGTCCTCAAAGAACTTGATACAACCCCAAATCTCTCCTCTTTGAAGAAAGACAATACACAATCGTACTTGGAATAATACCAAGTTATAATGGTCAGGTAGGTGATAAACCAAGGTTGTTGCTACTGATCTGTTGCTCCCTTCTTTCCATGCCCTGAAAACAGCTACAAAACCTCTGCATCGTATCAACTGATCCCTTTGACGAGTTACGCAAAATGGGTTGCTGCCTCATCACCCTCCCACTTGCAGCGGCAACTAGCCATCAGAACAGCATAGCTGGACCTTCCAACTGTATCTTGCAGTTGAAACTGAAAAGACACCAGAAGCTTTGCTTAAGCTAGGACTAAAACCTCTGGGTAATACAGAAATACAAAATGAAATGGTATTTGAATTACAGCAACTATATTCTTTACTGTACTGCTAAAAGCCATTTTATAACTTGTTACTATACTTGGAATGTAGTTTAGTCTTTAAAAAATCTATGTAATGGAAAAATGTTAATCAAAAGTATGACAAACTATATAATCAAAGAGCCAATTAGCCCTGTGCCCCTCTTCAACAAATATGTGGAAACATATCCAATTATCTTGGAAAAAGCCAATTAAAATAAAATGAATAATCTAAATACCACAGCTAAATATTTCATTTGATAATTACATTTCTCAAGAAACTATTGTTAACATAAACTGTGAAATACTGTCGATCTGTCATGTTTGCAAGCACTATAGACACCACAGTTGTTCCTCCATTGCCTTTAGATGTACTGCAATTTGCATTAGCAAGTAACCAACGTGACATTAAACATGTCTGTTACTGGTAAGGCTCTTCAAACATCTCAACATTTGTTTTAAGTATATCAGAATAAAAAACAAGTTATAGCAACAAAGAGTCTCAGTCTTTTCATTACTGGAATTTTTTAAAAAGATGAAACAATGATATAACGTGTGGCCTTATGTACATGGTTAGCAGCATGTGATTAAGCAGAACACGAACATACGTACAAGAGGAACTACAGAAAAGGGGTCCTTGTGTTTGAAATTTCCACATGCAAGCCACGCATAACTACAATTTTAACACTGAGAGCGAATGAGTGTTAAAACTGTTCTGTATCAGCCATGGAAAAAGGAAAGGCACAGAATGGCTCTCTTTCCTACCTGAGTTGCAGAAGGATACTGAGAGCAATGGGTGCCACAGAAAAGTATGCCTGTCCCAGAATCACAAAGAGCACGATGCAATCCTTCATTAAGTAATTCTACTCAGCCTCCATGACCTAAATGGGTTTAAAATCACAGACTATAAAAACATCTACAATGCTACTTACTGGCACAAAAATGGGGGTGGGAGAGGAGATTTTTAGGTATGTGCAATTTAAACTTGAACGAAGTTGGACCTTGGCTACATACAGCACAAATAACATAGATTAAAATGAACATGAGGCATCAGCAGCAAGGACACCACGGTATTTGTCCAGTCTAGCCATACTAGCTTTCCCATTTGCAGACAATCAGAACTGGAATTAGGCCTTTTACAGCATGACAACGTCTAAAAGGAAGCCCATGATGAAGATAGAGGTTTGAATATACCACGCTGACAACGCATAACCAAGGATGGATGAACTAGACCCTTCATTCCCATAGGCCACTAGTAACTACATATTGTTGGCCCACGGAATAATTTTTTAATATAAAAAAATCACATACTGAAGGATTTAACATGTGAAGGAACTCCTTTGTTCTCCGCACTGCTGCTCTACCTTTTCGATCCACCACAGGCATGCCACTGTCAGAGACAGTGCCTGGTTTAACCAAAGTAGGTGTTTAGTTTAACCCAGTTTGGCAACTCTTATGTTCCTATGCTCACAGACCAAACCAACAAAGACAGTAGCTTCTTATTGGATTTGTCACCATGAGATGACAATCCAGTCCATATTCTTACTTAGTAATACAGCAACTTGGGAAGCTAGATTACACTAGTAATGCTAATATAATTTTTCAAATGCAATTTGTTTAAATTATCAAGTTTGCAGAGTTGAGAACAATAAAAATATAACTGTGCACATGCAGTTTTTATCCAACATTCTTAAGTACGCGGATTCTGACAGACATAGTTGTATAATCCCTTTTTTTTGTGTGTGTGAATTCTCCAATTCACTCATTTCAATGAGCCAGAAACATGCAGGGGGATGCAGGAAAAGAGAGAGTTGTCTCATTGCCTAAGGTGTGCTGCCCTGGATAAACTGGATATTGTTCTTGTTTGCCTCAAAAATCTAAAATGATACTGATTAAGTCATATCAACAAAAATCTCCCAGGAAAAACAAGTAGTAGCCACACTTCCTAGATAGCTGATTTGGAACATCTATGATCTGTTCTTGTAGTTTTTCCATTAATTGCAGTTGAAATTGCACTGAACATAAGAGATACAGTATAAAGGTAAGTACTATAAGCTATAGGAGCTTTTTATTCCAAAACAGAACACAAAAATTCATTGTTACTTTCACACTTCAAGTTTTGTGCCTCCTTTCTCCCCGTCTAAAAAGAAAGCAGTCACGACCTTTAAACTTTCGAGACGAGTGAGATATGAGGGTGTTACGAAGTCTCATTAGTGTGTGGAAACAAATAAGATTCTGTAATGTCAGTTCACTGTGGAATGATGGTTTAATCCTCAGAGCAAAATTTGAATAAAAGTCTGTACTTTGAACAAACAAGTCACATGATCACATCTCATTTTTGGAATGAGATAGAAGCTGAGGTCCACTGAGACAAAAAGCACAGCACAAACAAGTGATACATTACAAGGGATATTTACCAAATGAGTGATAAAAGATGAAAATATCTGGTTCTTGGTTCAGTCAAGTGCATGGCTTTTAATATCATTTTAATGGTAAAACATTAAATAAATATTTATGCAAAATGTCAGACAGGCAAAGATAAAGCTCCAGTGTAAGTGGGGCAGGCTAAAAAAGTCAAATAATTTGGAGCAGGGTGCAGGACATGTAAACACCATGCTGACTATGCTAGCAAAGGAAGGAAAGGTATGGGTATCTTTGTCTTTCCCTCAGTAACAGTGCCTGGTTTAAACTGATTGACACCACACTTTAAAGACAAAAAATAAAATCTAAGTCATAAAATCTTTCAAATTATCAAACTTGACTGAATTTTCATCCATTGTTTACTCCACCTGCAGCACACTAGACAAGGTAATAATTTATGATAATTATATGAAAATATACAATTAATATTCATCACCTCTCATTTCTCATCACTTTAGATGATCAGTAATGCAGAGTAAAAATGCTGTCAGATTTCTAATTGCTTTGTAATGGGCCTGAAATAGGGAAATCGTTAAAGACAAACAATCTGTCACTTGTCTGTTACCTTAACTATCTATCACTTAAAAAAACCCTCATTAAATACATTGCTAATGAACGACAAAAGACCATACTCAGTGTGCCCAGATGTACCTTTTTTAAACAATATTGTAAATTGCTTAAATAATTCCCAAGACGTTTTCAATCATTTTTGTGAAAATTTAATGGAAAACATATATTTTCAGTGCATGTTACATCTCATTTGTTCACATCATTATGACATTTAGTCTATCATATCCACATCTCCTGGGAGATTAAACTTTGTTTTTCTTTTTTCCTGTTGACAAATCTGACCCAATTAAAACAAATTCTGGAAGAACTTAACATTCAGCTCTCCGGACTGATACATTCTAGATCAATACATTGATCCTCTTCCACTGATTTTTAATATCAAGATTAAAAAAATAAGTCTAACATTGCCAAAGTTGAACAAATTATTTTCTCTTACAGACAAAACAATCATTTCCAAGAAACAGCATTTGAAATCTTCACTTTGCCTGTTCGTTTGAGTCAACTGCCTACCACAGCCCTGACAGAAAACTTCGTTTGGAAAAATAAATAAATAAATAAATCGTCTGAATGTACTCAGCTGGTCAGAATGAAAACATCAGGCCATTGGCAAGACCCCAGTGGGAAATACGGTATCATTAGCTGCCATATTAATTCATTGCACTTATTAATTGCCACATAAAAATTTGGAAAAAATAAAGAACAACTAGAAAACATCTATCTGTGCAAGACTTTAACGTACTCTATCTTGTATATTGAACAAAAACAATAAAGATATACTCAGTGATTGTTTGTGTTAGTACATATTGGATGCTAAAGCACTACTGCATAACGCCAAAAGAAGTGTTCTATACGGAAAATAATTGTAGAAAAACCCACCTTCTGATTTTCATACAACTTGCTCTTTTTACGTGTATCTCTTTTCTACACATATACAGCAATATAAAACCAATGCAACAACAACATCAAAACAAAAAACCTGCTTTAATAGTCTGTACAACATTTTGGAAAATACCAATTGTCTTCAGAAGTAAAAAAAAATAAAAATAAAAAAAAATAATCAAAAATTCAAAAAGTCTGGATGTTTCAGCTGTTTCTGACAAGAATTAGGTAAGAAGGGGCCCATTCATCATTTGCCCTCCTCTTTTATTACATTGGTGGTGCAGTTAATTTCTTAAAAAAAAATATTTCTCTGTACTGCTATTACAACAAAAGACAATACTGTGCGTCAGTTCCAAAAAAGCATCTATTAAAGTGTTAAATATTCTAAAAAAATGATAAAAAATATAATCTACGCTCGTATTATCTAACAGTAAACAAGAGAAGAAAACTAATGACATTTAGGTATCCCACTCCAGTGAAATGAATAGATTAATCAATAGATTAATAATTCTTTGCATAATAATTTAACGTATGTAAACAACAAAGAAAGCCTTGCGGCCTTGGGTCCTGTATCTCCTGTACCTCCAAATTCTGGGACAGCAGTCCCAGACCTTCTGCATAATTTCCACGTCCATTTCCTTTCCTCCCAGGCTTTCAGGGTAAGTTTCTCGCACTTGCTTGGCTTTGTTTTGTCAACGGAAGGGGAAAAATCAACAAAACCTATGGCTGGGTTTAGCTACATACAGGCTTACCAGGTGGAAGCTATCAAAAGGAGAAGGGAGGAGTTTGGCCCTGCTCCCTCCTGAACACCAGTCTAATTTTAACAGACCTTGGAGTAACATAATTTGGGTATCTCTAGCAGTAAAAGATTACCAAACTGCCAGGAGACCAGCCAAGAGCTTCACAAGCCATTAAGGCCAGACAGGGTGACCAGCGAAGACCAACCCTCAAAACACCTCAAAATATAACATCGAGGGGGGGCAAAGGCACAAAAGATCGCTTTATTTCTAACACTGTGAGGAAAAATTTCGTCAGAGAGGCGCGCTCTGCACATGAAACGCACTGGGCGGGCTGCACTTCCCCGAAGGCCGCCCCGTGAGGCGGTGAGGGGCGGGAGGGGCGGGGCCGTTACTTACAGCGCGTCGCCATGGAGACCGCGTCGGGCCCGGCCCGCGCTCCGCTTCCTGCCGGTGCCTTCGCCGCCGCTGTCCGTGTGGAAACAAGGCGAGGCGAGCCCCGCCAAGCCGCCGCCGCCGCGCTCGGGAGCTGTTTCCCGACGGGGAGAGGGGTGCCGGGCACCGGCCGGGCACCGGCAGCGGGCGCGGAGGGGCCGTGAGGCGCCGTGAGGCGCGGGGCAGGTGTGCGCGGAGGGGAGGGGGGCGCGCGCCGCCGGCCGTTGGTGCCCAACGGCCGCGCCGAGCTGAGGCGGTGGTGAGGGGGGGGAGGGAGGGGGAGGCTCCGGTAGGGCTCGGCCGCCTGCTGGGGGCCAGCCCCAGCCCCAGCCCCGCGTTCCTAAAAGCGTTGTGGGCTTTTTGTTTGTTATTTTATATATATATATATATATATATATATATATATATATGTGGTACTTTGTTACTAAGGAAGTTGTCTTCTGAAGAGGCAGGGTGAAGGAGGGGTCGCACTGTGCAGGATGTGAGGCAGATGTTGTGATCTTGCACGCATCTCATCAGGGATGGACAAGCGGCTCGCTCTGCTGTACTTTCCTCTTCAACATACAAATTACAGCATTACTTAAAAATAAGAAGTGTACGTTACCTAAAACACGGGTAGGTTCAAAGTAGTTAGGACAGTTAAACTGCGAGATTAAACTCTAATCTTGCAGTTCAATCAATTCTAAAAGAGTCTGAACAACTTCTAAAAACATAATATACTTAGAACTAGGCCAGAAAGGTGTAATTTAAATCCCTTTCCATATGACATGTACCCTATGGGATGGAATGGGCCATGTGAACGAGTAAGCTGGAGTTTACATGGGAGATTTTCAGATAAGGCAGTCGATGTGCTTGAGAGCTGTAACCTGTTTCATGGTCATCTAGCCTGTTAACGTTTTCTTGTTCTTGTTTTTCTAATTTTCTTCTTCAAATTGTAATTTTATTCATTTATTTTTACACAGCACTAAAAAAAATAGTTTGAAAGCCATAAGTATGGCCTTGGAAAGGATAACACAAAAGGACTGGTACAAAATCCTGGGTGCAAAGCCATCAGACAGTCCAGGAGAACTAAAACGGAAGTACCAGAGACTTGCTTTGTTAGTAAGTATGCTTTTATTATTTGAGATGTGCAAAAATAACTTTCAAAAACCATAAAATAATAACTGTAGGCTTTGTTTTTAGCTTTGGTGTGTAAACGTGGTTAATTGGAGTGAGTTTGTAATATTGGTTCACTGAGGATGGTTTAATAAATATCCAGAATTTATGTCACAAATAGAGCTTGAGTTATTCGGTTTCCAAAACTCTGATGTGTCTTTCAGCCTTCCTAAACAGTCATGAATGAACTATGTCAAATACTCATTCATCTAGTGCTGTGTAATTGGATGTACAAGTCAAAAAAAGAAAAGTAGCACGTAGTCATGAAATGTGCTAATAGGTACTTATGGTACTACAGGTACGACTGTCACACCTGTAGTTACAGTGGCCCAAATTAAATCCTTGAATATGTAAAAGCCAGGTTCAAAGAGCAAAACCATTTTTTTCTGATAGTCTTAAGTAATGGGATAGAAAATATACGTGAGGAAAATATGTGAATATCAATTTAGGTTTTCTTTGAATGCTTCTAGTGCATTTTTTATAGTCATGGCTTTGGTCATGCATTAAGACTGTGAATTCTTCTCATTTTTGCTGGCTTCTTGGTTTTCGTGTACAGGAATCTAAGAGCTCTACAAAATTACTTCATATTATTCTTGGTTCCTCTGTTTTACTCTTTCTTGAATGAACTTTTTCTGTCTTTCATGAGCTTTTTGCTCCAGAGATGATTGAATCTGCTTTTAAGAGCAAGATTAGGCATGCATTTTTGATACTGTTGACAATTTTTTAACCAAACTTGATAGACAAACAGAAGTCCTGAGATAATTAAATTCCTAAGCTTAATGAAAATTGGCAACCTAGTAGAGAAGAAAGAAGGTGAGCAGAACCCACTTTTCTTATATTCTTTTAGGTTGCTGCTAACTAGACTATTAGTATTGTCAAGGCTTTAGAGCACATATGCATGCCTAATCATGCTTGGTTTGATGTGTCAGAGTGAGTGTGGTAGGAAGCTGGGCTTTTTAAGTGAGTTAAAGAGAATAACAGAACTCAGTCTCCCCTGAATTGGCAAAGCTTAAATAAATTCATGCTTTTTGTTTATTTTTATTTAGCCCCTGCGAAAACTGTATTTAAAGGTAATTTCACTGATGGGAAACGTGTTCCAAATGAACACGTTTTGATACTGTTATTCTTAGATGAATTGCTTGAATAATCTTGCTGTACATCTACTCCTTCTCAATGGCTCATACTAACTTACTTCTTTAGGAACCTTGTCTGAAACTTAGATCTGTGTACTTAGAGTCCTAGGTTTATAAATTTCACAAAACATGTGCAGGCAGATAGAGGTACTTGCTATGAAATGTTAGAAAAATCAATGTAGTAGAGTGCATTGGAAGTCAAGCTTCTATTTCAGCCACAAGTAGAACTAAGTTGTTTTTTCAGACCTCCTAATGTTTTTTGTTTTATGGAGTTACTGGTAAAATGTGAAGAAGATTTTAGTATTAGTCTTTGTCCTTGATGAAAGCAATAGTGGGAACCACAACATAAAATATGTTTTCTGTTCAGATAGGTGGTTAACTTCAGTCGAATATTGTAATGGAATTAATGTATTTCTTTAACTGTGAAAGTATGTAATAATGATATTAAAATTGTACATGAAGTGTTGCTCAGAGTTGTTTGTCACCAAGTAGAACAGAACTGAAACTGTGTCTTTCCTCACATGAAATTGACCCTCAGTGTTACATCGCCATACTATTATGTAGTTAGTGGAAGCCTCTGAAGTGAGAACTCATAGTTCAGAGTGTTTACGACACTGTTTGCAACTGCCTGTATTTCTAGAAGATTGAAATATTATTTCAATCTACAAGCTTTTCTTTAAAATCTGTGAATTTCCAAACTAAATGGCCAGTGCTCTTTGAAAAGTTGTTGGGGAATGTTAAAGAAAAGATCTTTTTTCTCTTACATTGCTTGGCTCAAAATTTTTTCACTGTCAGTGATGGATCTGTTTTTCTGACTAAAAGCCTGCTCCTGACTTGTACGTGTTTTTTTCAAGGCAGATCTGTTGCTTGTCAGTTATTGTTAGCATACATCCTGTCTCTGTTCAACCTATTATTTTTAGTAGAGCTACTACAGACTCGACTTGTTCTGTTTACAGATGCATCTACCACAGTCTTTTGTCTGTAAACATACAGTCTGAGCAGTGGTAATAAAAGAATTGTTTTTATGTACCTAATAAACTCATTGACTATAGGATCAACGGGAGATTACAATATGTAGTTATAGTGTGAAAGCCATTGCCACAGAGATTGTTGAGTCCAGAGGGTTTCATGGTTAAAAAAGTTGTTAGTTCCTGGAAGAAAAGTGCTGTGGTATGTTAGCACAACAATACTGGCTCTGATCTAGAAAGCCATGAGCTGTGGACTTCTGAATATTGGTGCAATATATAAGGGAAGTGTTACGGTATGTTTGTCCTATCCTGACATTATTCCCTGTGCATCCCCTGTTTGTTGTTAGTGTAGTACTGGACCTCTCAACTTACCTGTGGCGTCCTTGTTCATCTAAAGTAATCTCCCTGCTCCCCTAGCAGAGCTTGTACTTGGAGCTCTTAGCGGCTGCATGCCTCTGACTCATGAAATGGTCGCTTACTGTTTTCGAAAGCTGCTACTGGAGGTAGTAGTACTGGTGGGGGCAGAGAACAGGTCTATGTGCAGGTGCTCCAGACATTTTCATGTATGGTGGTGAGAGCAGAGCAGGTAGGCTTGGCAGAGTAATTCCAGCTTAGAAAGCCGGGGTGAGTGATGAGTGCTGCCACGTACGGTTTGCTTAAAGATTTTGTGATAAGTTATCTGGTGAGTCCAGAAAGCTTTCTGGCTTATGTGTAGCAGCAGAAGTTAACTTAATTGTACTGTGCTAATTATGTTAAAATCCAAAAGTTCATGAAGTTCATAAAAAATTCATAACGTCTCCCATACTAATTGCAGTTAATGTAACATTCGTTCTGTTGTGGGGAATATTCTGGTCACAGATGTTCAGTAGCATCAAGCATAATAAATGGTGGAATTTTATTTTAACTGTAGAATTATGTTTAAAAATAAAATGGCAAATGTTGGAGCCTAATCTTTCTTCAGATGATCCCCACTGCTTCACATGGAGCATTTGCTTTTTGCCATCTGCTATTTTCTGTGTTTGGCAACACAGAAAATATGCTTAGCATCTTGAATGAACAGGCAGATGTAACTTTCCAAAGCTACAAAGAGTTGGAGATCTTGCCATATGTCATCCAAAAGATAACTAGGTTTGCACTTACATCTCTGGAGTGACCTTAATGTACAAAGTAGTAAGCAAGTAAAAATGTTTGAATTTCAGCTTTGTAAGGACAAATTCTCTTTAAAATGGTTACTTTTGGAAATACAACTTATTTTTATCAATTCTAATGAGTTGATGGAATTGGTTAATAACCCATAACAAATGAAACCATGCATATGCACTCTACTTGAGTGAATGCATTTACTTACTGTTTTAGGGGATCCATACAGCCTTTAGGAAGGGCGATGCCTATGTTCAATTTCCGAGTGTGCATGAAATTAGCAGAGGGTAAAGTTAGATTAACAAAAATCAGAAATTACACTATCTTATTACTGATAATGTTTTTTTCCCTCTTATTTTGGCCTAGCGTTTTGTGGTCAAAGAATGAGTTGCTAGATTGTTTTCAAATTTTCATGTTGCTGCTTGGTATCTGAAAGCTGCTTTTCACAGGGAATAAAGTCACCGAACACATAAGCTTTGTCTAGCTGAAAATCAGGTGTCTGTTCCTGTTGATGCTGATGATATTATAGGATACCTTTCAGCTGGAAAAAAAATTATTGTGCAGGAAAATTATATGCTGCTGTTCCAACGTATGCCCTAATCTTAAAGAAAATCCATGTAATTTGAGCAGGGAGAATGCAGGAAGCTCTTATTTTTAATATGGAAAGGAAATAAAATGTGCCATTTAACACAGTGTTACAAAGATTATCTGTTTATCAGAAGGGGTGGTGTGTGTATGTAAATACAAAGTGTTAAGATGATCCCTTAATCTGTTTGAAGGAGTAGAAAATTTTAAAACAAAGAGCATTAAGCATAGGTGAGAACGACTGTCAGCAACAATAAAAAAGGATGTTAATAGAAATTTAATGAAACAAAATAACTTCAAGAAGAGACTGTTTCATTGAGTTTGTGTGGAGGAAAGACAGCTATCTCTGGAAAGATATAAATCTATTGTATTATATCAGATCTATGTACACATCTAAATTTTGCAATCACAAGAAATGCAGAGGATATCATATATATATAAGTTGAAAAGCTACCTGCATAGTTATTGTCTTAAAGTTTGTCGTACTTCAGTATTATTAAATTCAGTACTATTCTGAAAATGACGTGCCTACTGAGGAACTCATGCTGAGTTTAAGCTGAGAATCTGAATCTTACAAACCTCAAAATGTTTTCATCTTTTTTAGAAGTCTCAAAACAATACTTTTCATAATGAAAATTACACGGTGTGTTTACTGTTTTCTTAATAGCCTTTGCAGGTTTGTCATTCTTTGTTTCAATTAGCAACATGCTTGTTAGAGGTACTTCACAGATCCTTGTGCTTATCTGGTTCAGCTATGTTAAAGAAAATAGATTTTGTAATTTGTCAGTACAAACAGAAAGGTATGCCACAAAGTTTGATGCAAAGGAATGTCTTTTTGGCTCTCTGGGAAGTTTTATTTTGAGCTGTTCTTTACATCTGATTTACTATTTATGATCTTATTAAAATATAAGTGGGTGTGTTTTCAAGATGAGACTTGAAAAATTGTTTAATAGCTTATTTATTTATAAAACGGGATCTCAGTGTTCCAGAAATCACTACTTAAAAGTGCTTTCATAGGTGTTCCATGTTTATAAATGCTCAGTGTCCTGAGGAACTATAAAATTACAATTCTGATTAAAAACAAAATCTTAAGAGCAAATATTAAATTCCATCAAGATGTTTTTTTTACTTAATATTTGCAAGTATTCTATGAGCAATTATGAAGACGCACTGAAGTGGTGTTGTATTACGATGTGTACTCCTTGTCTCATTTCCTAAGTGAGAAATCAGAAATAATGTAGAAAAAGATATGGCTTAAAGCACAAAGAAGGGAGCTAAAAAGTCTGGCGTAACGTTTTTCA
This sequence comes from Anas platyrhynchos, assembly GCF_047663525.1. NCBI lineage: Eukaryota > Metazoa > Chordata > Aves > Anseriformes > Anatidae > Anas > Anas platyrhynchos. The sequence goes on from NC_092591.1 coordinate 58,141,030, forward strand.
CATCAGTAAATGTTCTGATTACTCTGAAACATGAGCATCCACAGTCAAGAGCACCTCGAGATGTTCAGCATTTTCAAATCAAAGTATTTAAGTGCCTACTTTTGAAATTTTAAGTACTGGGTCAATTATTTAAAGAAGCTATAATCCCAGAACATGAGTTTGTAAGACAATAAATGTTTATAGTAGAATCCATCACCTTGCAATAACAGCGTTTATTTAAGGATATCTTATTGCTATTAAATGAAATTGACCATATTTGTGTTGAAGCTGAAAAAGTGATTAGTACTTTTTTTTTAATGGTCTGATATTTCCCAGATTGCTATTGAAATAATGTAGATAATACCTAACATGCACCTTATGAATTTGTGATCTTTATTGACCAGAAACAAAAATAAATGTTTATAGTATGATATAGGACTTACGGTTTTGTTTTGTTTTTTTTTTTTTTAAAGATTTATTTAAATAATCTATGTGCACCTTTGCTTTAAGTTTCACATATGTAATGTAACTATTACGGAAACTTGTAAAAACAGCACATTCACTTTTTCCTTCAGCTTTAAACACTTTAAAGTCAGAAAAGCAGTCAAGAGGGCAAACTGCACTCTGGGGTACATTAAACACAGCCTAGCCAGCCACTCAACAAGTGATACTCCCACTATATTTAGCATCTCTGTGGTCTCACCTTAAATACGGTGTGTAGGTCTGGGCTGCACAATATAAAATTGATGTTAAGGACCTTGAGAGCATCCAGGGGAGGGCAACAAAGCTGGTAGAAAGGTTGGAAAGTACTTATAGTAGGGAGAGGCTGAAGATACTTGGTTTATCTCCTCTGGAGAAGAGGCTGAGAGGCTCCTCTTATTGCTGTCTGCAACTTCCTGAGGAAGAGAAATGGAAAAGGAGATGCTGCTCTCTTCCCCTGCTAACCGATGACAGGAGACATGGGAGAGGCACAAAACTGTGCCACGGGTGGGCCAGACTGGGCAAGAGGAGCAATGCCTTTACCGTGAGGGTGGTCAAACACTGGGACAGGACTCCTAGCAAGGTGGTTGATGCTCCAGACTTGCCAGTGTTCACGAGGCTCTTGGATCATGCCCTCAGTAAAATGCTTGACCTTGTGGTAAGCCCTGAAGTGGTCAGCCAGTTGGACAAGGTTGTCTTTGAAGGTCCATTTGAATTGAACTGTTCTGTTCTACATGCAGGTAGAATGTGCTAAGTGCACTAGAAGACCTGAATGTTTTAATACCTTCTCCACCCTTCCATGTTTTGACTTCTTGCCTTGGTTGATCGTGTCTGCTTTCTCACCTTGCATAAATCTCAAATGGTCAGCAGTCATGAATTCATTTAGCTGATTTGATGAAGAAGTGAGTTCTATTCCTTCTACCTTTTATGCGACTTTTTGTGGATAGTTGGCATTATTGTAGAAAGGAAGTCCAGGGCATGCTTTCTTGCTATAGTCTTGCTAGTCATTTAGATAACTCATCTCAGTCATTTACTTTTCAATACGTTAAAGCAACATTTCAAAGCTGAAAAATCAATAGTTGGGTATTAAAAAAACAGAACACCCTTCGTTGTTAATCCCAATAAATTATCTTTAGCCAGAAAATACAGTCTGCATTGGTTGGATTTATGACCTAAGAATGTCCGTGGTCAAGGAAGGTAAAGATGAACAACTTTTCTGAGCAGCATCTTAGCTACTTTTTTTTTTGACATAAAATGAAACATTAAATATTAACTAGGTATGCGTTTTAAGGAGAGGCTGAACAAGAGCTCTTGTTTTAAGAGGTACCTACCTTGTCAGCAATCCAGTAATAGTTCCTACTGCTACAGAAAAGCAATGCAAAATACAGGTTTGGTAGGCTTCTCTCAGTATATCTTTGGTAAATATTGGTATTTAAACTTAAGTAATGCAAACGTTGGATTATTCCTTTACAACTGCTGTTCCATTCTAGATGGTGATTTTACCTTTTCAACTATATCTCTGACTGTCCTTTCCCAAAATGGTGGTGTTGTGTCAAGACCGAGACCATCTGTATTAAGTGCTTATTAAATACAAATGGTAAAAAGAACAATAATAAGTTATGTTGAGTGGCCAGAGGATCCTATTGTCATGTGATTTTCTTGAATCATCTGGAAAAAATCTAGTTTTAGTAGTTACGAGGACACACTGTCAAAATTGTTTCTTTACTGCAAATGGAGGTATTTGCTAAACTCAACCAAACTCGAATTAGAAATTCAATTAACACTAAATCAGTGATCAGTCCAGATATGATGACCTGAAGGCAACTTCCATTGTGAGTAAATCCAATCCACGCTAGATTTTATGTGGCTATTTGGATTGGGTTTGGAAATGTTTGGTCACCATAGCCGTGCAATTTTGAAGTAAGATTGAGTTTTTATTTAAGCTGCTGTGATATTGATGAAATAAAGGAGTGTACATACCTTCAGCAATAATCATAGCATACTTCATGGCTTCTGATTTTAAAGGTTGAGGCAATAGGGTTGGTGTATTTCTACTAGAGATAGGGAAAGATGAAATAACTGTAACACTGGCATTGCACTTCAGAAGTTTTTGTTTAGATATTTATGTCCACTAATATATAAATTTAAAAAAAAAAAAAAAATGTGGTGGTTGAGCCTCAGTTTCCACAGTGAGTTCTGAAGCTGAAATGCTTTAGGAACTTCAATTATTTTGGAATCTAGGTGATCAGCATTATATTTAAATCAGGCTTCTTTCAGGCCAGGCAATCCAAATGCATTTAAAAATTAGTGGTATGCTTTGTTTTGGAATACTGCTTTATTGGCAGTCATCTCAGGGAGGGAGAACAACAAAAACTGCTTTGTGCTCAGCCGTTCTTAGTTTTGGCTATCAGTTGCTGACTTTCTTAGACTGCAGAAAGGTATTCATCTTGCAAGTCACTGTTCCCAGCTGAAGACTGCTGCCTTGAACTGCCTGTCCCTGCCCTTCTGCCAGATGTTACTCAGCCAGCAAATAGCATCCTGTGGGTTTTCCTCTGTCCACTACAGTGTGTGTCAGCTGGAAAAGTTTATGCTCGTTTTTTCAGTAGTTTATGCAACTCTATTTTTTATAATGCAATAGAAGATTATCCTTTTGCTTCACATGAAGGTAGCATTTGCCTAAACTAGTTTTCAGATCTTTCATGTAACTGACATTATTGCATGACTAGATTAGTAATAATTATATTCACTTACCAGAACTGAATGCTGTTTAATGTGACATTTAACAGTGTACATTGTGAGTACAGGGGTCAGAAATATATAAGGAGCTTTTAAAATTCCCTTTGTATTTTTACCCTCATACTCCTGTGAGTATTAAAATGTTTCATTTTTTTCCTTTCTTTAATATTTTTTGCTTTTTTTTTTTTTTGTTGTTGTTGTAGTATAGTTCCCAAAAGCCTTTTAACTGGCTTGAGAGGCTCTTGGCTGGCTCTTCATAGGAAAATAAGGAGCTATAGGAGCAGAAAAACAGGGAAGGAAAAGCTTTCTGAAGATCTACTTTATGAATACTCTAGCTTCTGGTTCCTGTCCTTGTTTTTTATACTTTTGTTAGCCAAATTCATCTTTGTTTCTATTACTACAACCAGAGTTGATTTTCTTTTTTTCTCGCTGTAACCTGTAACTTTTACCTATTATTTCTAGTATTAACTTTGTTCAAGAGCTGAAAAAGACTAGAAATGTAAATATTTAATAGGAACATTATGTGAGGTAATGACTTGCTCTTTTGTTGAACTCATCTCAGTCTAGTAGTGGGATTAGATTCATTCGAGAGGCTGAGGAATGGGGCTGATGGCAAAAGAAGCAAGAGTTTGTTATTTAGGGTTTTCTGAGGCTCTTTACTGCTGCTACAGAAATGTCTGTTTCTGTTGACAATGCAATAGGTTATTTTTCTTGTCATGAGTAAGTTTTTTAAACAAGAATCTGCAATTATTTGATTTTCCAGAAGGAACCAGAGTGTTTAGTAAAGTAGCAGATTCATGGAGTATAACCTCGAACAAAGTGAAGACCCACTTCCTGTAATTAATGCCACCGAGAGTATAAGGTCAGAATGGTAGTATCGTGATTCTGTAGTATGGTTAAAAGCAATTGTGTAAGAAAAGGATTTTAGTCATACACGATGCAACCTTTACATTTTAATAACTTACTGTAGAGTAAAAGGTAATTTATAATGAGAAATACTCTTCAATGTGAGACCAGCTTTGCAATCACAGGGCTTTACAAGTAGCATTGAATTAAATGTTATTGTTTCCATGGAATTTGAAGTTTATGGCTATAAAAGTATAGTGAAAATTACAATGGCAATCCTCTTAGTGCTGCAGTTAAATATAAAAAATAAGTATGCAAAAGTTGGGGTTTCTGGCAGCAAACAACTAAGTACAGAGGAGGAAAAGCAAATCTCTTCACATTGTTTTAGATGGATCTCAGTTGAAATTCATGCCCAACTTGACAGAAGATTAAGATTTTCCAGTGAATAATAGAACCATTCAACACCTTAGTCAGAAATTGAGGTTGTCAACCTATGTAATTTAAATGTGAAAGAAAACGGTATAGTGAAAATCTTGGCTTAATCAGAGAGGGTCGAGGAAGTTTAAAATACATTAAGCATATTTTAAGCAGAAAATGTGCGTTAGCCTTGAGGGGGAAAAAAAAAAGCAAATTGATGAGATTGGGACGGTATAATTTATTCCATGATTATTTTTTTGTTGTACTGTTGAGGACTCTGGTAATTTTCAAGAATTGGCAGCATGCATTGATAGTACCATCCTTTCTTTGCGCTGCTATTAGTGAATGCCAGTTCTGTAGTCTACATAACTGCTACGTATTGCTGTGTATGTTTAATAGCAGCTTTTAAAAATTCTGTTTATTTTTAAAATAAAGTAAGTTGGGATGTTTGTGGGTGTTTTCTTTCAAAATAAGTCATTAGGTGATGAATAATTAAAATCTTATGAAAAGCTTTCTTAATCTTTTTTTGTTCTTTTGATGATGACTTGCTACAAAAACCTTGATTCACAGCAAGTATTTTCTCCCAGTAACAGCCACAGCAGCAATACTATTATCTGAAATATTTCTATTCTGATGATTCTTTTGTCCCAAGTGAACTTGGAGGGCTGATGTGCTGGATGTTGCATACAACAGTGGTTATCTCTGCCCGGAAAGTATGGAGAAGATGAATTACATTTGTAAAACATAGAAGCAGTTAATATGTGGGAAGCTCGGACTGATACTTGCATAACCATTTTTGATTGTGGCAGATTGTATGGAGGAAAAGAAGAAGAAATGGATACGGTTTCTAAAATCTGGTTGGTCACTGAGTGATATTAGAAAAAATATACAACAGTTAAGGCATAAGAAGAAACGAGGAGGAAAATGAAACTTATTTTTTCTTTAAATGTGGAACACTATGGTTTAGTGGGGACTGTTAGTGTTAGGTTAGAGGTTGGACTCGATGATCTTGAGGTCTCTTCCAACCTAGAAATTCTGTGTGATTCTGTGTGATTAAGAATCATCCTGGAGTGGAGGCTGGAATCTGTGGATAATCAGATCAGGTAGGAGAAGGCTAAAGTTGTTAAAAAGCCTGAAGATCTTATTTGGGGGAAGAAAAAGGAAGAGGAGATGGACTGAAGTAATGAATCAAGAAGATAAATTCTTTGCTCTTTTGTCAAGCTGTCTTTGGATAGATATCCTTTGGGGGAATTTAAATCCACTTCTGTATGAAAAGATTGAATGTCACAAGGAGCTCTTCACTTTGTTTCTCCTCGTTACAAGTGGAAAAAACAGGCTACTTCCACGTTCCCTGCTAACTTCTGCCAATTGAGTGAACATGTTGAAAAGATTGATTATGGGTAAGGAAAGCAAATTTAAGACCTGGAATTGTTCTTTTCATGGAAATGAACAAGTTTCATATGTCAGAGAGTGCTTTGTTGCAAAGTCACCCAAATAAGAAAAGCACCTTCGATGTAATTTTGTGCTGTTTTAGCATGAGACCACACCTCTTTTTTAAAAAAAAATAAAAAAATAAATAAAATACTTGCTGTTTGAAGCTTTTCAAGGCTGAACTGTACTGGTAACTTACCAGTTACTAACGCATGCATTTTTGTAAACAAGCATGGACTCTGATCTGATGAATGCTCTTGTACTTCTTTATGTGGGTATCCTGATAAGTCTGCTTTCTGACCTTTTAACAGATTAAACACTTGAGTCTCTCTCATATTTAGCCCACTGAACATGCATTTTGTGTGTTATGGTCTTTGCGTACAAGAGAGGATAGGATCACATCAGTAGATGTAGGGGAGGAACTGTGAAGGAGATGCTTAATAGCAATTACAAACTTTTTAAATTTTCTTTGGTCTCCATTTTTCATAATGCTAGTATAGTGCTGAGACAAGGTTTTTGATGTAACCTCCCAGTAAGCATTAGGTGGCAGTAGTGTGTTGTAATTGGAAACTGCTTTGTTGTTTGTTTTTATCTCCTGCAATCTTTATTGCAATGTAATAAGTGGAGAAAACATGTATTATTTCTTGCAATTTTTATAAAATGCTGATTGGTTGTTCTGACTGCCTGTAAGGGCAGCCATTGTTCAGACTCTTCTATATATAGGTGGGATTATCATACTATAGTTTCTGCACAATATTCATTACGTATTTTCTGATATATAGTATCCGACGGTGATAACATATACCTGTTCAGATCATTTGCAGGTAATGCCATTAATGGTTGTGTGTTTAGTTTTGAAGCCTTTACCCCTTTGCCTTTTCATAAGCCATTTTTAAAGTTAATATAGTCTGTTAGATGAAGTATGCTCCTTATGGTTGTGTGTTTATCTAAGAAAAAGAGTAAACTTAGGCTCAAGAGAACGTTGGTAGGAACATAATTTACCTTTCAACATAGTCTTTTTATTGTTGCTCCAGATCCTGGACAAGTGCAGTTACCTTGTGATCATTTGGAGTTTGTTTTTTTTTCCTCCCTTCATTCTTCTTTCTCACAGGTAAAGGAGTTCAAGGAGTTTGGAAGTTGTGTTGTATTAATTTGGCAGGATGATCAATTAATGGAAGAAGAGCAAGGAAGTGTTGACAGAACATGCTATCTAATTAGTACCCGATGAACCATATAGGCCACAAAACGCAGAGTGTAGTGTTGCTTCAGGATGACTCCTGTATAACACCATCATATGCAAAGCAAGATCATAGAAAAACAGAAAAATTAAAAGAGAATATTTGAGCATAGTTTCAGTGAAGGTAATCTTCATTGTTGAAAAACTTCACTTTCCACTGTAAATTTAGGGAAGGCTGGGGGTGCTTAATACTTCATGGCAACTCAGTATCAAGTCTTTGTTTTGTATGTCTTTTTCTTAAAAACAAACAACAAAAAAACCACACGTGTAACCTTTCATTTGATTGGATTTTTTTATTTAAGAGGTGATCTGCAAGTTATGGAGTTAGGTGAAGTAATTATTTTAAAAGTATGCTGCTTTTCCTGATTTTTGGAATAGTATCTCGTCCTGAAATGCTAGGGCTGTAAGGTTGCCAGATGGCTCGTGTGATACAATGGCAAGCAAAATTACTGTAAGTTAAGAGCAGGGAGCACCACAAGGCTTTAATGTTCTACACCAACTAGTTTTCTAGTAGATGTTAGTTTGAAGTAGTTTTTCGGTTGAAAATTAAGTAGTTTTGAATTGAAAAGCATTTTAAGTTTTTCAAGATAGTACTGCCAGAATTATTTGGCTATTGGTAATTTTTTTTTTCTAGTGTATAAATATTCTGATACCTAATTTCTACAATTCATTCAGAAATTCTCCCTCCTCCCATGATAAAGTTTAATGTTTACATGTTTAAAACATTTTTTCAAAATGAGGTTTTTTCCTTCAGTTAAAGCTTCTCTGTTCTACTGAAATAAGCTGCTTTCTTTTTTCCAATACTTTTCATGAATAAATCATTTAGCTTATTGTAAAACATGTAAGTGTGTTTTTCATCTTGACCTAATTTAATGGTATTGGATGACAAAGTTGGAAAATGGCTTCTTTCTGTGACCTTTCAGTGAGTGCCACAGGGTGGGAGCCAAGCGTATATTTATTAGCTTTTCTCCTGACCAACAAAAGTGGATAAAACACCAGCTTTTCTTAAAATTGTTAAACAAAACTTCAAATTCTATTTTAATAAATAATTGCATAATTCAGTATCACTGTGTTCTGATTTAAATCTATCACAGAACGGACTCCTCAAGAAAAAGAGTTCAGCCATAAAGCATACCAGCTAGCATTCTAGTCAGCACATCGTGCCTGTGCCTAGAGTAAATGTTCTTTTGGAGCTGGTGTACTTGATTGCTCAGATATAGCTGTCATATACACAGTGTAGTTAATACGGAATACATGTCTTTATTATATGCTGATAGGGATTTGTGGCTTAAACTATTCAGTGTGAGAATGTATGTAAAAGTTAACACAAATGTTAACTTTATATGTAATTATATAGCTCCTGGAGTGTTTAAGTTGCATTATATGGTTCCCTTTTTTTGTGCTATGTCCAGCAGTGAAACTGTTCAGCTTTGTATTCTGGTGCTCTATCAGCTGGTCTGGAACTTTCAGTACATACTGTATAATTTGCTCAAAAATACTGCCACAAGCCTTATGTCATAGTACATAACTGGGTATTTGCCGTTTTTCTGGGGTTGGGCTGGGGAGGAGGACTCACTGTCCTATACTGTGCTAGGCTGCAGAATTTCAGATGCACAAATTTACTGTCTTGGTGAGCTCAAAATATAAATTTGTTGAGCTCTCAGAATGCCTTGTTTTGTGATAATAATCACAAGCTGTAGGGCTTAGGTAATTTAAAGGATAAAGATTTCAAGAAGGGTATCCTTTGTCAAACACCTGAAGTCCATATGACCTTGCCACAGAAGCAAGGTTTCTCCACTAGCTATTGCATTCATCTAATTTTCACAAGTAAGAGACTTTTAGATATACTCTGGTGGATCAAAGTATTAGAAGCAACAAAACTCTTCTCATTTCAAGCTGATTGTAGGAGGAGGAGGGATACTGCACTGAGATTAATTGTCCAAACTTGATTCCAAAGCTTTGGGAATTAGTTATCAAGATTGAACACTCTCTTTTTAAGGAAAGAGAAAATAAAAAGTTGAACACAAATCTAGACAGTGTCAATGTGCCATGTTATTTCGTGGTCATGTGGCCAGATTAAGGAATTGTATTTTAAGAACTGTAATTTCTTTCTAGTAAGTCTGTCCACATAGTGTATCGGTAAATAGATAAATTGATGGAGTTATATGAACCAATCCAGCCCTTCTTTAGAAGTTAATCTCTCTTGATTTCTGTGAGCATTTGGTCAGACCTACACAGATTTGGTTGTTGGTTTAAATCTAGCCAAGGCTGGTGGTGTCTTAATTGCTACCACAGAGCAACCATTTGGCCTGTGCGAGATGAATGTTGTCAAAGTACCTTCTGCAAGGCGGACATGCATCCACTGGGAATGTATCAAGAAAGTTTTCATTAATTGGTCCCTTTGTTGGCATTTGTGGCAGTGCAGCCAAAAACTGAGTATGAACAGACACTCTGTGTCAGGGGTGAGACTTACTGGCAAGTCCCAGTACAAAAACTGGTATTTACTGCGTATATTGTAAGTAAGAGTAAAAGATTTTCCTCCTAAGAACAGTCTGGCATTAAATTTACTGTCATTTCTTTAAAGGCAGGGACATGTAGCAAGAATTTAAAGACTACGGTGGGAAATTAAATAGAATGCATCTCCTTAATATTTTTCTTAATGTTGACCATCTTGCAGCTTGCTTTTAATACGATGTGAAGTCTTACGATGAGCACTGTAGTCTACAGACAAATTTACATGGACCTACGAATACTTCTGTCAGATAGGAACACTTGACAGTTCGTGTCCTGACCTCGTTAGCCTAACCTGTAGATAATAATAGTTAGAGTTAATAGTGTATAAAGGTGCTGTAAAACATTTGTGTGAGGAATGCTTGTAAGCTTCGTTGGCAATTTTGATATTTTTATGTTCATGTTATTGCTGCATTTTTTTTCCAGTATTTTTGTTACAATTCTTGCACTTTGTTGTATTATAAGGGGCAAAAGTACTGATAATGACTTCTGCATTTTGTTTTTTACTGCAACACTTCTGTTTGTTTCTAAACTTGATATAGACTGAGACAGTTCATGTTAGGCTTTCTGTTACATTTATGCATTTTGCCTTTTAAAAAAAAAATATATATATATATTTTGTATCATGGAATAAAAAAGAAGTTCTGATCTTTAACTATTTAACTAAATAAACTGCCTCATTGATGCTGAGAGGAAATTCTGACTCAGAAATTTGAATATACTGGCTTTTCAATGCCGAGTTTTTGATACAAGAATAGATCAATTGAACTCCCCAAATACTGATAATGTGTTTTTTAAAAAGGGCTTGGTATTGATTTGTACAATTCCAGTCAGTAGTCAAAATCTCTTTTTGTTGGATTCTGAGCCGTGAATCTGGCCATATTATTTGAAAATAGTGGCTTGGGTTTCTTTCTCCAACTGCTTCCACCGTTCTCCTGAGGCCCTCCCCAAAGCAGGGGCCTCGTTTTTTTTCCCTACCCTGAAAAGCGTAGTATCCAACTCGTGTCCACGTGCACAGTGATGTGTGGCACTGATAGCTCATAGTATCCAATACTAATCCACAGTGACATTTATTCTTGCAGTGTTAATCCAGTGCGCCCTTTACATGCTTTTCTTGACTTTTACCTCTTCTGCTTACAGTTTTAATTCAGTTCTGTCATTCACAAGAAATGGTAGCTTCACCAGATGTGGAGCAGTGCTCTCTCTGGAAAGTTTGGGTTGAGTTCTTCCTGACTATTAAGAAGTGACTTTCACTACTGCTTGTTTTTTAATACAGACATTTTTCCAAGTTCCAGGAGGTATTGTAGTTGTAGACATGAACATGACATAATTACAGAATCACAGAATTGTCTAGGTTGGAAGAGACCTTCAAGATCATTGAGTCCAACCTCTGACCTAACACTAACAAGTCCTCCAGTAAACCATATCACTAAGTTCAACATCTAAATGTCTTTTAAAGACCTCCAGATATGGTGACTCCACCACTTCCCTGGGCAGCCCATTCCAATGCCTAACAACCCTTTCAGTAAACAGAAAGTCAGAGCTTAGTATTTACTGAGAACTGAGACAACACCTTAAAAAAAAAAAAAAAAAAAAAAAAAAAGCATTTTCAAAATGTTTTCTGGAGGTCATGAAGACTCTGTCTTCCTTACATTTACACTAACTCAACAACAACAAATAATTCATGCTTTGCTGGAAATCTTATTTCTGGATGCATTATGTTGAATAAATACTGTCAGGCTGTAGATCTCTAATAGCTACCACTATATGTCAAATGTAGAAAAATGGGAGAAAGATGCTAAGAGATACTAAGTTAATTTCACATGTTAATATTACATCATTCTCTTATTTACAGCTTAGATTTAGTTATTAGATGTAGTTCCTGAAAAAGTGCATAACACATGTAAGTAATCCCTTTAAAATTGTACAACTTGAATCACTTAAGAACTTCAGGTACATCTTTAGCTTTAAATACATCTGTTATTAAAATAGAGACACACATCCTCTACTGAAATAAAGCAGGAATTCAAGACATGCCAATAAATGTATCAACGTGATTTCACAAGCTGTAGATAATATCAAAGTTAAAAACCTTTAATAAATCTGATAGTTTAGAAATTTACTATGCTGTAGGTGTTGGTAGCAATGACGGCTTAGTGGTGGTAATACCAGTGGTAATGATGGTAAGTCCAAAATAATCTGAAAAAATTTCAGTTTTTTTCAGCTGTCATGGTTTCATCATTGTTCTGTGCCAGTGTTTAGTTTTGAATTTTGAGCCTTAATTATAGTCTTATCAAAAAATAAATAAAATCTAAAAGGCACATAACAAATTGAAAGGTCTGAAAATACTTTGCTGAAATTATTCTTGGGGGAGAAGGTCAAGATTTAATGTAACATCCTTCCGACTGTACTTTTTATTTGCTGCTGCAGATTTTTCGAAATGTTTGACGGCTTTTCTTGACCTATTGAGAAGTAGGAAAGACAAAGCAATAGCAAATCAGTAGAGAGTACTCCATATTTCAGCCTGGAAGAATTGATGCTGATCTATTTCATTTGCCTTAGTCTGAAAAATATAAAGCTTGAACTTTAGGTTGGCTTATTTAAAAGATAAAGCTTTCTGTTTTGATGTATGGAGTTGGGGACATGCTATATCTTGGTAATGTAGTAAGTAATAGATGAGAAGAAATAGTATTTTTTTAATCTTTTCTAAGCATCACCTTCTCATATAGAAAAGTAGTTATGAATACAAGTTTGACTATATTATGCAGCGTAGTTATCATGTATTCCACAGTTTAGCAAGAGATTACAGTTCAGCATAAAACCTATGGCTGTACGTCTCACCCCTCCCTCCCCAATAAATTGTTGTATTAAGTTGATTCTCACTGGGTGCTGTAAATTTCTTTTGAAGAGTAAATTCATTAGCACCAATAAGGAACGTACATTAAATTGATTTAACTAGAAGTTTTCTGCTTGCTAATTTGAATTTGATTAAAATCAATCAACCCTATTACATTTATTACATGAACTTAAGCAACTTGTACAAGTGTTAGGAGGATAGGGACCTTAATTCGTCATCTGTGGTGCTGGATTTGCTCAACCAAAACTCAGCCAGCTATCTCAGTTTCTTATCTTGGGGAATGAGGGTTCTTAAGGTCTGTTGGTGTGGTTATTCAGATGTAATATCCTTACAGTTATTGACCAAGTGTTCTTTATTAACTTCCATGTAGCACAGGGATTAATTTTGCAGTTCTTAAAGTGCAAAAGGAACCAAACTTCACAGACTATGAAGTAGGCAGAAATAAAGACTGTAGAAGTTGCATGTGCTATAGGTTCTTTATATAAGTAATGTGGGTGAAAACTAAGTATGTTGTATACTGTATAAAAATAACAGGGCTTGAGAGAGAGTGCACAGAGAGGTCACACAGTTTAAGTTTGGGAATTGTTTTACTTGGTAGTTGAACCAATTTATAGTATTGTAATATAAAAGCAAAAATTGCTACTGTTGTTCTTGAAGACAATGGCTAATAATGTAAAGCAATGCATCTGTTAGTTGCAAGAACTGGTAAGGAGGCAGTAGACAAGTAGTTTATGAGCCCATTGAACCTGCACAGTTCTCAGAGTCTCTCAGTTAATTACTCACTGAACATGACTTTAACCCCTTTATACTGAAACAAAAAAGGTTGATTATGCCTGTTTTGTTTTTTGGTTTTTTTTTCTATGATAGGTATCGAAGGCAGTAGATTACTTCAGTGAAATAAAATTTGTTTACTTAAACTAGGATTTTCTATGAACAATTTTTAAACATTTGGATGTTTTTGTAGCTATAATCTGATAGAGCAGTTTGCTAGGGGAAATGCTGTTATCCACTGCACCCAAACTGCTCAAATGTACAGTTTGATGAACAGATCAGTACTGCCAGGTAGCTAGACAGGTAAAATAATGATACTGTAATTGAAAAGTATATGAGCCTAAATTTGTATTAGCCTGCTTTTCAGTTTCTGTGCAGCACCAACAATGTGATCAAGTCTTCAACATACTTGAAGTTTCTCTATTGAACTCCAGCTCTGAGGTTCATGGTTTTTTTCAAACTTTCTCAGTGATTTTAAAAACTTTAAACAAACAAACAAAAATAAATAAAATAAAATAAATAAATAAAACACCCTTTAACTCTTACATCAAGAGCCAGAGTCCCCAAGAAGTACTATCACCATGTGGTGACATTTTAGGATAAACATCAGGGGAGTGAGCAGTAATGCATATATGTATAATGTTTTTCTAATAGTTAAAAGATCAAGTAATATATTTCTATTACTTAATTTTTTTAACAGTAACTAGAGTGCATCATACTGTAAAGCAATACACATTCCAGACAGATAGTGTTTAGCAGTAAAAATGAGTTAAGAAATTCAACTAGTAAAGGTATGAAAAGGAAAGCTAGCTTCTAAGCTTCTTTTTTTTTTCCCTCCTTCTCTCAGGCTTGGGAAAAAATCCTTACTTGTTTTTATAACATCCTATTAAGTAGTAACATGTTAGTAAAACAAAACAAACAACAACTACTGTGTTCCAAAAGAAAACTGTTCAAAAATCAAGACATGAATGATCCGCAAAAAGCTATTTTTATGGAAATACTGTGCCTTAAAAATGTTACACATACAGAGCTAGAAAGATAAACATTGCCTAAGTGCAGTAATACAGCTTGAAATAGTGCCCAGGTGGCAAGTACGAATGACAGGAAGATAATTTGCACAGATTTTGAGAAGAGATATTGCAGGAGATGCTGGTAGGCACTAACATTTTGAGTAAGAACCTACAACTGGATGCATAGAAGAGCAATTGCATAGATGAGCAATAGTTCAGTCTGAGTAGGAGACTGGTTGAGTAGAAAACAGGCTTGTCTGTTTTCATCGTATAGTTTGTATATGTTGCAACTGTGATTAATGTAGAAATAAAGCCAAATAAGACCATCAGAAACGTGTGTTGTATTTAAACTCTTTCAAAACAAAACTCCTGGCAGGTGTTGAGTCAGCTGGTCTGAAGGGTAAGTTGGAGAGAGAGGTGAAAGAATTGGAAGCATGAATATCCCAACCAAGAATGGGAGAAGATGCCACAGAAGAGTATGGTTGATTGACTTCTGAAGTATTGATGGAGAACGTTCTGTAAACATCAGCTGTTAGTAGGGTGGTTGAAACTTTAATAGGGTGTTCTCTGTGTTTAGTGTCTGATCTGCCTGAAACAGGGTCTAAAGCAGCTGGAAAAGAGGACATCTTGTTTGTTGTCTTAGATGTGAAAGGAGAATTATATGGGTAGCTGAAACAAAAACAGATTTTTGCTGTAAATGGAAGTGTTCTTGTATTTCAATGCACAAGCTTGAGAGTAGGAAAAGGGAGACAATGAGAACAGGTCCATAACAGATTCGGATGAAACATTGGAAAGAAAAATAAAGCTTTAAAGTATAATAGCAGAGGTTTGAGGATTTTTCTTAGTGCGGATGGAAAGGATACTAAAGGCATCAGATGGTAATAGAGTAATATCTCCAACAGAAGGAGAATAAAATACTTTCAGAGGGTTTTAATTAGTAGAGGGATTTAATTAGTAAATCCTCTACAATGTAGTTGTTTGAATATAAAAATCACATGCAACAAATACTAAATTTTGCAGATTTATAAGAAAGAGAAGCTAGAGGACAAATCTGAAGAGTAATAAATCTTAAGGCTTTCTTCATTTAAGGAATGAATTGAATAGTCTTCTCTACATTCATTTATTTTTCCAAAGTATTTTTATGATATTTGTGGCTTACAGTTTTTCAGTAACTACACCCAACACAGTCCAAAATAGTTTTTCAGTCAGTGAAAGCGTTGATGTAGCAAATGAAATGTGTAAGCAGTTTTGTGGGGGTATTTTCTCAACATTCTTGGCAGCAGAGGAGCTTGTAATCTTAGTGCTGTTTTGGGCAATCAGTCATGTTTTCGTCTATCTGTGAGAATTGGATCCAAGAAGGTGTGGTCTTGTGGCCAATCCAAACATATAATAATAGGAGCAGTGGATTTGTGGCACCACTATTCATATCAAGCTAATTAAGTTTCAGTGGTACCAAGTCTGGTACAACAGTCCTTGAATAGGCCTATGCAGCAATGTCAAAAATCTTTTGGGGTAGAAGCTTGTAGGGCAACATTGCCTGCATCATTCAAATACAGAAAAATACACAGCAGCCATATAACTTCTCTTTCTAAGGTGTTATAATTAACCCTAAAATATTTGGGTGAATCAAAATTTGAAGTAATAGCAACAGAATTTTTGAAGTAACATTTTTTTTGATAAAGTATTCCTATGAGGAATAACTGCTCAAACATACTTGTTACAAGAAATCACATTTCTAAAAGCAAATCATGTAAGCCTTTAATGTGATCTGTTTTGCTGCGTATGTGTGTTAAGTATTGGTTTTAAAAAAAAAACAAACTTCCACACATGATATAGAGTCAACCACCAATGTTCAAAATGTTATTAAAATACAGATGGAAAAGCTACGGTTTGAGAAAAATGGATTTGAAAAAGAAATAATGCGTTTAAATAGCTTTAACAGTACATGGTGCATGACAGAACACTAAATTTAGTACCTATCAACTAAAGGTTATTCTTTTCTAATTGACTCTTTAGAATACTATATACAATGACCAAAAATCTTTGATTGATCTGTGCCTTAGTATTTTGTCACCTTCAGTTGTGGAGATAAGAAGGGATAACTATGAGAGAAACTCGCAGGTCACAACTGTGCTTCAGTCGTACTTTCAGCAAGTTGCAAGCTAGTCTTCAATGCAGAGGTAACTTAAAGGGTCCTTACTCATCTGGTGGGCCAAAAATACACAGTTGTGTACATAGTTCGTACTTGAGCTTGCAGGTTGTACATATGCTCAGGTGTATATGGAAAAAGATACAGATATGTGGGGGAAAAAAGTGAAATCAAACATGAACATTTAGCTCTTAAGTACAGTTACCTCTAGTTGAATGAGGGATTTATCGAGTCAGTGCAAATGGTAGTTACGTACATTAGAGCCCAAATGGACTCCTTTCAAATTTTGTCTTATAAAGTACACCCTGTGTTAGAATTCCTTTCTTTCTAGAATGAATTATAAACTAAAACAAAGGAGTTTGGCTAATCAGAAATCAGCCAAACACTTTGTAACAGGTGTTCCAATTCTTAAAAATTTTCAGTACAATTTAAGGCCCAACCTAATGTTACTATAAGAGGCAGATGTCAGAGCTCCAGAATAGGAGATATCGTGATTTATAACATGTTAACAGCTGAGAGGTCTAACATTATTGCAACTTGCTGATTTGAATGCTTTTTCACAGTTATCGATCTCGTATGCTGAGCAATTTAAAATATAGTTAACAAAAGTAAAATCATTGGTGATTAATTAAACTCCAAGGAAGATACAAGTTTTGAGGGTTACTTTTCAGTAGACGTTTGAACCAAAAAGAAGACAAAATGCTCCATTCAGAACGAGTAGTTACAAATGGTTTTTAAGAAGTGTTACCATGGTCTTGCTTGCAGTTATGTCCTTGAATAACCATTTCTTAACTAAAATGACACAATTTTTGTAGCCAGTGATCCATGACTTTAAATATTTGGAAGGGCTATTGATTCACTGAACTGGAAGAAATTAAAGATGTTGAGGCATATTTTCAAAAGTAGATTTACATGTATTATAAATTACATTAGATCATGTGTATTCTTTTTTACTGTTTAAAAAAAAAAAAAGTACATGTAATACAACATTCAATTTATTTGTAGTAACCTTACCTAAACATTGTTTAGATCAGCTACATGTGTAATATTACAAGAGATGTTAACATCTACAACATCTGCTCTTGTTCCTGTGTCATAGTCCTCTGGATGTACCTGTTTCTGGTTGTGGTAGTAATCCTCTCTCTAGGTAAATTGTCCATAAGACCAATGATTTCATCAGCAAATTATCCAGAAAACGCCATCAGTGCACGTGGCGACATTTGTGCCACTGGTGGTTTTGTTGCCATTTCAGTGGTCTAATTAAATTGGCAGTTTTCTCTTGTGCCCAGCATCATCATCTCTCTTCCTTTGGCACCTTAGCTCAAACCTTCTTCCTTTTCAGTGTCCTTTTAGCTGAATATCAAATGCATTATTGATTGTTCCTCTCCCACCCTCCTCACTTCCACTCCCCTCAACTCTAAACAAATTTTTTTTTTTTGATTGGCAGTATCATCCAGACAAACAGCAGGCAGATGTGCCAGCAGGAGAAATGGAGGAGCGTGTGCAGAGGTTCATCGAAATTGATCAAGCGTGGAAAATTCTAGGGAACGAAGAGACAAAAAAAGAGTATGACCTGCAGCAGCGTGGTAGGTTCCTGCCAAGGAGTGCTGTAGTGGCAGCAGCTCTTTAAATAAGCAGGGTCTGGGAGTAGTAGTGAGATAGTATTTTAAAATGTTGTTTGTTGCTGAACCAAATGTTTCTTTCACTCTTGTCCTACTTTCTAACGTGGATCCATTATTTATAGCTTTCACTACACATACATTATCTAGTGAAAACATTGAATTACTTCCAACAAAACATTAGGTGGCGTTATTCCTAATAGTTTGAATATGGAATTTATACTAATTACAGACCTTAACTCTTTTTATTAAGGCAGCTTCATTATGTGTTAACTTCTTAAATCCAGGTCTTACACTCCATTTCACTGCAGTATTTTAGATATAGGTATTCAGTTTAGCGTTCAGTGCGTAAGGATTTATAAGCACTTCAGAATCATTAAGGCACATTCTGGTTGTGTGTGTTAAGGTAGCTTTCATAATTCATGCGTAGTCTAAACTAGTCTTTTTTTTTAAAGCAGGTTTATAAATAATATTCCAATATAACACATTAACTAGGCAGCTCTAGCATGCATTTCTTTTTATACCTCTCAGAAAATAGCTTCTTAAAACAGTGACAGGCTGTTGTGAGAAAGAAAGGGGGGAAATGTAGGTCAGGTCTGTCACACATGGGCTACCATTACATGAAGTGATAGGCTGTCTTTCTGCTCTGGCCTCAGGATAGGAGTCCCTCAGCCTTCCATTAGAACCTTCAATAAATGTATATCCACCCTACATGTTAATGGGGGGAGTCAATAATAGTGTATTGCCTGTGGGGAAAACACTCAGTCGCACTCTGCAGTAACACACTCCGGTCCAGCATTGACGTGTAGCCACCACCACTTTTGAATGTGTCTGATAAAAGCCCACTGTCTCTGCAGCTTGTTATTGAATTCTCTTCCATTGTACATTGGCACACCATCAGACCTTTCTCTCTTGTGCTGATTTTTAACTCCCCTGCCGCTGCGGATACCAGAAGTTTGAGAGACAAAGGCTTAGTCATTCTGGTAGATATGCATCACTGCAGGATAAAAAGGGTGATATATAACTGTATATCCAGTATGAATTCTCTAGCTAAATAATCTTGTATTTCAGGCTTTGTGTGGGTATTGGAAAAGGGAGTGGAAGGGGAAAAAAAAAAAAACTGAAAAGATAGTTAAGAAGAAAGGAAAAAAATGGATTTTGTGCTAATTTCTGATATAAACAGTATGATGGATCAAACTCAAATAACTTATCTCAAACTTATTTTTCAAATACCGCATGTGATGCCAGAACAATGCTATTGTACTTCCAGCATTGCAGTATCAGCTGTCTGCCATTTTCATAAATTATATATGCATAGAAAAACTGAAATATGTAATACTGTTTTAAGTCTTTTATGTATATAGCAAATTGTACCTAAAGTTTTAATACAGACCATGATGTTCTAATTTACTTGGATCAGGTTAATTCATTGAGGTAAAGAGAATTACATGAGGATTTAATAAACTATTTTGTTTACCCGTGGCATTTAAGGATGTTGCTGTAGGTTAGTTTTCACAATTTTATTTTACAGTATTTTGAAGGCTATCTGTATTGACTGAGATTCTTTTGCATCCAGACAAGTTCTTCTAAAAGCCAACTCAAGAACGTTGGAGAGAGAGAGAGAAAGAGTGTGTGTGTGGGGGGGAAATCAACAACAAAAAAAACAGCAACAACACACAACTGTGTAAATAAAGAAAACTACACAGGTGTTTGGAAATAGTAATGTAATGGGATGGATATATTTTAACATAGAAGGTCCTATTCAAAGAGGATCCTGTGCTTTAAACGAAGCCAGTCACATAACATGCATGTGCAGTGTCGATGCATTCTCTGCAGCATGTTCCCTAGCAGCAAAATGATGGTGAAATAAAATCTCGTTCTCTGAATGCCTGTCAAGTTGCTTCTGAAGTCATGATTCTAGACAAATTCATAGACACCACTGTAAAGGCTCACAGAAACAAAGGAACTGAGACAGCAGCTAAGGGGAATAGTGATGAGAGAGATAATAAAGCAAGTTAGTAACACTGCGAAGCCAAGGAAGCAGCATGTGAAGGATGCCAGTGTGCATGTGTGTGTGGCTGCCAGTCAGGAAGAAGTTCTTTGCACTGTAGTCTTTTTCCCATTGCATAGATTTTTATTTGCATGTCCTTTGCAATGTTACATAAAAGAGCTGTTAATTAGCTCAGGAATTCAGTAGCCAGAGAAGTTCCGAGAAGCTTAAACTCTGTGGTGCTATATGGTTTTTATTTTCTTTTTCTTTTTTGAGTCTTTGAGAATAATGAGCAAATGTGCTTTCTTATCTTAATATTGCATTTCTGTTAAAAGTATCACAATGGTCTTGGGGGGATGGAAAAAAGGTTGCATCACAGTTTACCTGTGGGCTTTTTTCCCTCAATAGATTTTCCGTTCTTTGCTTGGTGTTCTGTTTTCAAAAGATGAATATACAGTTAAAGTCAAGTCTGACAATAATAATTACCAAATATTCTTTCACTGAGTTTAGCTTGGAAACAACTTGTCAAATGGCAGAAGTCATTTGAGCCCTGAAAGTACATGCTTGTGTCACAGTTGGAAAGCATAAAAAACTGTTTGCAGGAAATCACGGGTCATCCTTATCTGTCTCCTGCTCAAAGTTGGCACAGATCAGTTGCTCAGACCTTCTCCGGTCTTATTTGGTTACCTCTACGGACAGAGGTAACCAAACGGCTGATGGCAGCCGTGGAAAACCCAAGCTTGGCTTCTCCTTGTATGCTGTTTCCCAGCCTTTGACCATATGGGTAGTCGACCAGACTTAATCCTATAAGTTAGCACTTTGTACCAGGGAGCCCCAAAACAGACAAAAGACGACAGATGCAATCTCAAAAATGTTGAGTGGAATCACCCCCTTCACCTGCTGGCTGCCCGCTCCTCATTTCAGTACATGGTTGGCTTTTGCTGCAGGAGCACCCTGCTAACTTGTGTTGAACCTATTATCCACCAGAACCCCAAGGTTATCTTCTGGAAAACTGCGAATTAGCCAGTTGTCTCCCAGACTTACTGGTGCATTTTGTTTTTCCATCCCTATGGTGGGACTTTATCTGTGTTAAACCCTTTTGTGTTCCTATCAGCCTATTTCCATATCCTGTCAAGGTCCCTATGAATAGCAGCCTTGCATCTTCTATGGATTTTTGCTAACTTAAATACAGAGGAACCGTGTATCTAAACAATCGCATAATTAAGATAAGGAATTTTACTAATTATTTTTAACTTTTTTCTGTTAAAGATTGAATGATGAATAGGTCACAAGTAAAAATAATAAATTAGTGACTTTGATTAATTTCTGTCACTAGATGTAGCAAGTAAAGCAAAATTAATAATGAGACTGACCCTAGAATGAGTTGTTTGGTGTATTCTTTTGGGGTAGAGGTGGGAGAAATTTAAGAATGTGATGTTTTTTCCATCTATGGCTCCAGCAAGGTTCTATACTACATAATGTGTCTTCATATGTGATGATGGACAGAGGTGTCCATAAACAGCATGTGTTACTAGGTTAGAGGATGTAATCAGCACTGGATGTGTTCTCATCTGAACATGTACCTCCTTTTGATTTTCAATTTTTTGAATTACACTTGTAGAAAAATATTATAGATTCCATCATCTTACAGAGGTGTGGTTATAAATTAAGTGAAAAACTGAGCTAAAGAAAAGCTAGCTGCTACTTCTCTTGCTCCTTTCTCTTCTTCTTCTACTATAGGAAACTGAAGAGACTGTTTTGGAGATGGTTACTGTCCCTTTAATCTGCAATTCCCTTCTGCCATAAAGGGATGGTACTGCATTAGACATCAAGATACCTTACATAATTTGGTAAAACAAGATGCCAGAAGAATAGCTTATAAATCCACTGGAATAATAAGCCAGAAAAGAAAGACAAAAGCCTACAAAAACACTTAATAGCTAACAGAAATGATAATGGAAAATGATAATGGAACACCTTGACTACCTTATTACAAGGGGAAAAAAAATAACATAGTACATTTTAATTGTTTATTGTTAAGAAAATTTCTTCTAAAACGTACGTATAGACCAAAACTAAGCTGTTAGCATGGCTGTTAATTTGGGCCTTTCAGTGTGCTAGGTCATACTCCTTAGTGACATAACTATATATTCTTCTCTAGCCATGGATTTTATGGCTGTAGACCTCACCTCATGCTGGAACACAACCCTTTTACTTCAATTAACTTTGGAGTCGATTCTAATCTGCACTGGCTATAACCGAAGCTGTTTTTTGGACAAAATTTTTTGTTATGAAAATTCTTAAAAAAAATTTTTTATAATTTCAGATTAAAGTATGCTAATTTTATTTTACACAGCAGACTTGAACTTCAGTTACTGTTTAAAAATAAATGGACTATTAGAAAAAAAAGGAACTTCTGTAAATATCCAGGGTTTGAGTATTATGATGAATTTGCATTTGATAATACATAACTTTTGTAATGTTTTTTTCTTTTTAAATCAATCCTAAGAATATACAACAAATAGTTAGAAGAGTCTTTTGGGTACTGTGACTATCTTTACTATTACCATAAATTGTTAAAGGGGTTAAATTTCCATTTACTGTTTGCGACCCCCTTCCTACAACTCAGCCTTAAATAGCCCAAGAAATATTTATTGTATCCTCAAGTAAAACTTAAATACCTTTCCCCTTTTACAATTTCTGAATGACCCAGCAAGGGCTCTAGTAAAGCTTTACTGAACCATGCCGCTAATAGTTATTTAATGTTGTTCTGTAGCCTGAAAGAATCTCAGTAGATTTTTCCTTTTAATCTCTTTGAATTGCAGGCTCATAAACCTCTCTGATGAGTCTGCCAGTGTTTTCTTAGATCCTGCAGTTGAGACAATGGAGCTGCAGAATTCTTTCACCTCTTGTTGTCGGACAAATCCAATAGATGGCAAAATCAGGCAGGCTCTACTTCTTGTGAATTAAAACTTGTTTTTCAAGTTATGATAGATAATCAGGTCTGCACAATTTTCTGGATCTGTTCAGAAATGCGTTTCAGAAAGTGTGTTCTACAGACTGAGCATGTATTGCATGTAAGTAAACCTGCTAAGCCTAACTCAGTACTGGTAACAATACCAGTCTTAAGTAATGTTCTCATCCTGCAAGGGAATGACAATCAGGCAGTGGTTTATTTCAGAGAATCACCACCAAGAGAGACGTGGCTCTAAGATGCGGAGTAACAATGTAGATAAAATAAGGAAGAGTGCAAGCAATATTAGAGTAACTAACATACTCTGTGAAACCATTAGGTTTGTAGTTCTGCTTGTAAGTCCTCCAAATTCATATTGAGATAAGCCTCTGTTGAAATAGTAAGCCAGATCTATTTGTGCTGTCCGAAGGTATTTTAGATTCAATAGTGTATTGAATCTGAGAATGAGAAAATAAAACAGCTATGTTCAACTCAGAAAGTAAGTTTCTCCAGCCTGATGCAAACAAGCAAATAACTGCAGCATACAAAATGGAATGACCGAGAGATTACTGGATTATGTGTGAAGTTTGGAGACGTATTCAAGTTGAGAGTACTAATTGAAAATTTGAGATAACCAGTGAGTCTACTCAGAGTTGGAATAACCGTCTCAGTTCAGTTAGGGAATGTTATAAGCAATGATTTTTTTCTGTTGATAATTTTTAATTACTATTGCACTAATGAAATGGAAAGTTTGGTTGAAATTCTGTTCACTGGGCTTTGTACTTTGCTATATTTGGAATATGAAAGAGGACAGATTATTCCTTAGCTTTCTTCTTCATTACTTCATGAGAAACTTTACTCAGAAAGCATGGTAACCTTGTGAATTTGCATCTCATCAGTTCATGGTGGCATATGGCCCATCTGGTCATAGGAAGACATATCCTAGACCTCTATCTCCAATCCTATAAAGTTTCTTTTAAGTTAGATCCCGCTTCATGAATGCCAAATAGAACAGCCTGATCTCTTTTTAATTCAACTTTTTGCTACCTATAAATGAAGCTTAAGAACATGGATTCTTCCTACCACCTAAGAGACCATTTTTCTTTGTGATTTTTTTCTCCTAAGCGCTCAAGAAGACCAAACAACAAAACAAAACACAAAAGTGAAATAGGAAGTGTTTGCATTTTGCATACTGTCATTGTAATTTCAGTACTGTTTATTTCCACTGCAGTGGGGAAACCTGAAGGAAGGAGGGTAGCTAGGTAGACCTCAGTTTGATCACTGTGGTGTTTTTTTCTTCCTAAAAAGAGGAGGAGAAATCTTCACTTCACACAAGGCCTGCTGTAAAAGAGGCATACTTATTTTAATCTTCTTTAAAACTAATTTAGATGAAATTCACTCTTAAGGATCTATAGCATATGTTTCAGTTGCAATTCAAATAGATAGCAGTTTGGTTGCTGAATAAAGCCTGGAACTTTTTGATATTTAAAAAAAAAAAAGTTGTTTCAATCGAAACAAAATTGTTAGTGGTATTTCTGAAAGGTTTACAAATGTTAATGTCCTAATGATATGATTTGAATTCTGTCTGCACTGTGTTCTTAAATAGATTAAACTTCTGCTTCTTGGCTAGTATCATATTTGTCAGTATAGCAGTGTACAAAATGTGCTGCCTTGCAGGTTTTATTTTCATACATATATATATATATATATATATACACACATTTTTTTACATTGAATGACAACTGAATAAAATTCATACAAATTCTGGGAGCAGGAGCTGAACCCTAATCACCAAACTATAGTGATCTCTGTGTCATGCCCTCTTTGTTCTGGTCAATTTCTTTTCATAGTGACAATTTGCATAGAAAGAGGAGACCATTCTTACCTGGATAATGCTGTATCCAAGGAGATGCACATAAAACCTCTACAATCATGGCTAGAAGAGGTAGCTGTGAAGTCCCCTTCTTTATCCTCTTCAGTCCAAAGACCAGTTGCATAGTAGAAGCTGGAAACCCTTTAGAAGAATACCTTACAATCTAGTGGTTGGGTAGAGCAATCTCGTGGGAACTAAGAAAAGCTATAATCTGTAACTCCAACTTTTCCAGCAAGTGCTCAACAAGTAGTTCTAGAAGTTCTTTCACTGCCATCTTACTTTTCATAGAAAGCAGTTGATAACATTGTGTTCTGTAGTAAACTTCATGTTATTAAACAAGAAAACTCACTTAAAAAATTAGTTATCATAGGGAAGGGGCTACTTTCTCAATAACAACTGCATTTAAACCTGAAATAAGCACTAAGCCACTGAGTCTTGCCAAATCAGACATTTCTGTGTACGTGCTGAAGCTCAGCTTTCAGGCATTCCTGGTTCTCTAAGAAACTACAGCGTCTGTGGATTTGGCACTTCAGGTATCAGGCAGCATTTGGGAAGTTTGGTGAAGTAGGTTATCAGATTTGTTTCTAATATTACCACCTATAATTTTGAGCAAAATCTGACATTGTTAACCTGGTGTGAACCATGGACATTAAATGTGAATATGCTGATAAATTACAAAAGTCAATTTGTATTTATATTGCATAATTAGCATTTGACAATTTGAATTGAATTACACACTTATTTTCATGCTGTGTTCAATGTTGGAAGAATCCAGGGGTTCGAACAGCAATAGATGTTAGGTGTGCAGACGAGAACTGACATTCTTTCTGTATCGAGAGTCTCTTCGTTATAAAAAGAACACTAGGACTAATCTTCTCCTAAAAGTGTTCTTTGTTTATCTTTTGTTAGGTATATAATTTTCCAGGAATCTTAGTGTTCTTCTAATAGGGAACCTTAACATCTATTTTGTGCTTTTTTTGAGGTTCTTATTTGGCCCCTCCTTTCAAAAGGAGAATGGACTGCATAGGGAGATGGTGAAAACCTGCCTGGATGTGGTCCTGGGCAACCTACTGTAGCTGGCCCTGCCTGTGCGAGCTGGCCTTTCTTGTGCAGCTCGGGAGCTAGGTGATCTAGCCAAGTCCTTTCCAACTTCCACTGTTCTGTGATTCTGTGGAAAGTAGAGGTAAACACACCCATAGTTGGAGCTTGTGGAAGTGTAGTTACAGCTAGGCTTTTTAAGGGTGTTCATACCAAAACAAAAGTTTGGCCCTAATTTCACGTAATCATTTGGGATACGTATGAAAGAACTGTTTCCAGTAGTGCTCTAATTTCAGTAACACATCTTCACCATTCACTTCTCCTTGCTACAGAGTGACATATTCCAGCAGAGATGGAAATTTTAGAGAACTGCTTTTTTTACTGATTGTAAGGGCTAGATTTAACTCTCGTAGGGACCAGATTTACTGCTAAGTATTAAAAAGTGCAAACTTAGCAGGACAAAATAAGAACTTACTTATATATTACCTGAGCTGAACATTTGTCACCATTTTCTTTATAGAAGATAATCTGACAAAAGAATGGCCACTACATGCACAGGTTTATCTTGAGGATATGTCCTGGAATGAAGGTGAGTGCTGCCTTGTTCTCAGTGCCTTTCACTGTCATTTGAAATGCTTTCTGTTTCTTCTGTGTCTCATACCATTATGTTGTCTTATTTTACTTTTAACCTTTCCTCTCCCCTTATTTATATTTTCCTGAGATCTAGTTGCTCTGTTCACCGTGGTCGCCTGCTATATTTCTATTTTTGTTAGTTCCAGTCAATACTATATTCTGAAAGTCTACTGAAAATAGCACTGTTGAGTTGGAATTGGGACTTGCCTTTGTGATACTTGTTTTGCATTCCCTCTTTTTTTTTTTTTTTCTCCTCCTTTTCTTCTCTTTGGGCATGGAGAATTTGCAGGACCACTTTTCACCTACGTCTCGCTTTGTAGAGAGAATTCACCTTTCCGGATTCTCCCAGAACATCTCATGCATCTTCTTGCTCTTTCTGTGATTGTGGAGTTGACTTTTTTCTACCTGATTTTTCTACCTGACAGTGTGTTACTTCTCTCCTTCATGTTACTCTAGTTTTTATCATTTACTTGCTTTTTGGAGTAATGGCTAATGTTTTTTGTTGTTGTTAAGTTAGGAGAAATGCTTTTGTTTCTTCTGTTTTACGTTTCTTTTGAGTTAGGAGTTTGTTCTGGAATAATGTTTGATATCTGTATGACTAACACTCCTCAATTTGTTCTTAATTGTTCTCTAAAGATTTTGGTACTTTGTCAGAATCAAGCTCTTATTCTCAAGTATTCACTGATGTAGCCCTTTTAATACGTGTCTGTTTCACTGACATGCTCCTTTTTATTATTTTCTCTTTAAAAGAGAGTACACTGACCCTGGCTGTTTGGCATTAAGATTGTCTCACAGTCACAGGAAAAAAAACTTTAAGATTATACCTATTGCTTGGACAACAAACGGTAACATAGATATTGACATTCACAATCCAGCAGTGAGAGGTCACACACAAATTGTTTTCTTTTCAAGAGCAGCTCTGTGAAGAATAATCCAAAATAAATTCTTGATTCATTGTGAGCACTAAAGGGTTTTTTTTCTTTTTTTTTTTTTTGGCAGATGAACGATGTTACACTCTTTCATGCCGATGTGGTGGGAATTATGCAGTCTCCGAGAGTGAAACCAAAGATGTATCTTTGGTTTGTTGTGACACATGTTCACTTGTTATTGAGATCCTTCAATGATTGTTCCGTCGTGCACACTGAGTTACGAACTTTAAAAATGTTGGACAAACAGGACAGTATCCTCTAAGGGATGTATGTTAAAGAAAAGGGGGATGCTGCAAGAACAAGTTCAGGCAGGAATTAAGAGAGGAAAATGCCTATTTACTTATTTATTAACATAACTCTGAGGATATGGTGCTTGTTGTTTTTTTTTTTTGCTTCTTTTTCAACTAAAGATCAATTTATTAAAAAAGAACCAGAACGCTGTTTTGTATAACTGGACTGTATCTCATGATCTAAATGACCTTTATTTCCCAGCAACCAGCAAAGTAGCTTCTTTCAGTCTATCGGCTGCAGGTTGGGCCCTACCTCTTAAGTTAAATCCTTTTGAAGGCTCAGGTGACAAAATTTAATCAGGAGGCATACATATGAGAATGCTTTGAACATAATGAGTAATAAAGCACATTAACGGGAAAAAGGAACGTTTTCTATTTCTGTGCTAAATATTTTAGTCACCTTTAAAATCTTTAAAGGACTAAGCCTTAGAAAGAGGTGACAGAGTTGCAGATCTAGCAGGCACTGTACCACGTAGCAGGCACACTGCCGATTCACTGTACTATACAGTGCATCTACATTAACTTTTCAATTTGGACCAGTAGTATACTTTAGAATTGACTTCATCCATCATCTGAATGAATGCAGTCTTCATTCCATAGATGAAAACTAACCAGGAATTTGTGCTTTGATCCCTGCTGGAAATATACCGGCTCAAACTAGTTGAAGAAAACCCTACAAACCACATTTGGGTAAATGGGCAGCAGATCCTGAAGCCAGTTGTTACTCTTGTTTCAATCCTAGTGTGCCACAATACTTATGAAGGTAGATATAACTTAAGTGTGTTTCTAGGTGTGTGATAATAGTGCATTGCCACCTTCATCCCTTGTTGTCAGTCAGTGTAAACTTTGTTTTGTAGGAAAATACAAAACTTCAAATAAATCCAAGCACTTACTGTGAATAACCAGAGGAAACAGAGTAAGAGGCATGTCATTTTTGATGATGGCAGCGGTGTATCATTCCTGATTTCAAGGTAGTTGTAATCTCAGAAAGAGACATCTTTGTCAAGTAATACTTGTGTCTATTCTAAATAAAAATAACTCAATTTATTTCAGTATAAAATAATATGGAAGCTGGCAATAGACACTTCATTCTTTTAATCATCAAGAAATCTATGGCCATTGGGGCTTGCACGTAGAAATCCAAAGTCATTCAGAGGCCATATCTGTAAAATGAAGTAACAGGAAATTTTAATCCCAACCCAGAGTTCAATATTTTCATTTGTTAGTGTTACAAGCTTTTCATAAACTGCACCATTTTTCAGCTTTTTGATTGGGAGGCTATAGCACAAGCATTGAAACTTTTCCTACTTATATGTTTTCTTTACTAGGATTAAAATATATTGCATATGAGGAGGAATCCTAATTCTGTAGCAGCTGTAGACAACACTAATTTATATAAGTAATTCAGTGCAAGCACTAAACCATGGGGGAAAAAAATCTAAGGATTTATAGGTAAGCTTATACCATACAAATGGGTATAAAGGAGGAGTATGCCTGCCTGTGTCAGGGGGGCTCAACCAAGGGGGCTCCTCTGAGAATGGGATAAAGGGAAAGAGCACAAATCATGATCCAAGTACAAGCACAAGTGTCAGAGCATGATGCTCAACAGTAAGAACGAACTTTCTCTCCAGAAGTTAACCACGTAGCTGTTCATACTACTGAACGCTCCCAGGAGTACTTTCCTCTGAACATTCACTAATTACGTGTAGGCTGGCCTTAGATGCAAAACAAAAATAAATAAATAAATAAATAGGCAATGGAGGACATTCTTTAATACCTTGTCTCCCTTGACTGCCTATGTCTTTTCACTACATATTCTTTCAAAGATAGCATAAGGGGATCAGCAGGGAAAGAAATGATGCTGAAGAATGAATGCCTGTCAGTGGCTCCAAGCCTATAAAAATCTCATGCCTCCTGCTCAAGATGAAGCAACCTAGACAAAGGAAGATGATGTGCTATACTGTTCCAAAAGGATCTGCTGGTATGGTGTTTATCTTGCTCATTTTTCCTTAGAATTTGATCCTATAGAAGGTATGCAGTCACCTTCCAGGAACAGCAAATTCCTCTTGAACTAAAGTTACGGAACATCCACAGCACAGAAAGAGCCTTTCTGCTTTCTGTGTGGAGTAAAAAAAATGATTTTCTCAGCTTGCAAGAGGAAGCTTGTGCCAACGTTCAGTATTTCAGTCTCCATGACTGCTCCTGAGTGGTAAAAAAAAGAGGCAAAGGCCAGTAAGAATGGGAGACTGAGAAGCAAGAGACAGCATCTACTTGGAGCTAGACTGGTACAATGTGCTGCTAGAAGTTTCCTAGACTTGTGTTCATCAGGCCCCTTCTAGCACTGAGGTAAGTTACAACAATCAGTTGGATTGTACCTAGGCCCTTGAGAAGATAAAAGGATGAGTGAGTTAATTGCAGGACCTCAAGCTCTCTGGATCTGGAAAAGACTCAAAGACCTCTTGAGCAAGTATCTTTGAATATACACGTCCTTTTTTTGCAAATGCACTTAAGGAAGAGCAGGAGCAACGTTTGCTGACACACAGAAATACACATATGGCTCTACATGCATACTAACAGTGAGCTATTTTAAGTTCCAGAGAAGAATATAGTGTTATGAAACAATAACAGAAGAATATTTGTGGTCTTGGCTAGAAGTAAAGCTACAGAATTCACGGTTCTGCTGCAGCAGGGTGTGTGTCAAGTCTTTCTTTGGCCTCAAAGGAAAACAGGAGTAAAAGGAAATAGGAATATTCCATGAAATGCAAGCTGATCTGAGTAAATGCCCAGAGGAGGGAGTTTCTTAGGCCATTTGCTACTACACAACTAATTTGAAGCTATTTAAATCACACCGTCTGCAACTTGACCTTTCAGCGACAGTAATCAGATGTTTTATATAGTGTTTTGGCTATTTGGTTTCAAATTCATCACAGTATTCTTAGCAGTGGATTTAGAATGAAAATGTTTTATCTGGTTTGCATGCAGGAGGGAATCTGAGAAACTACTTAGAACGTTTGTTCCATCTTCTTTCTATGCAGAACAAAGACATGCCATTTTGTGTAATAATTCCCAAGTCTTCAACTTATGACAGAAGTTGACTCTGACTTGATGGTTCAAACTGGCTAGTCCAATTAGCGGCTGTTTCCTTTTGCCCTCTTTGGTTTGGCCTACATCGATCTGATCTGATGGATGGGGCATAAATGGGGCTAACTAGCTCTTTTGAAGATACTTGCTCGGTAGGTCTATTTCTGACATGAAGCATATGTCCAGGGAATGCACAGAATATCCTACTTAGGACAGGATGAAGTGTGAGCTCTATCAAAGCGCGGAGTCCTCCCCTCAGTGGGGTTCTACTGAATTTGCAGATTCTTATATTTCGGAGGTCTTTTTGTGGTATGAGCTTGGCTATCTAAGTGGCAGCTGATGTGCTTGCAGGGAGAAAAAGGGGGAAGTATTCAAATATCATTACTTCTGTATGGGTTAAAAATTGGTGCAACAACATTGAGAATTTTAGGTCTAAACTTCACAGGTAAACGTTAGTTCTTTATGAAGTTTATCTATGTTTTGCCAAGAACAGATTGCCTAAACAAATGTAATACATACTCTCTTCTGTTGAAATCCCTTACTTCCAAGTTAGATTGGCAATAACTCTCTTGTTAATAGTTCTCTGCATCAGTTAATAAAAATGTAATTTAGGATTCAAAGGCACTGTTGTATCTGCTTCTCCTAACTCCAGTGTAAGAGAAAACCATGTAAGGTTTGATTTTCAAGACAGTAGGAGATTTTTCGTGAAAGAGAAGCCAAGCCTCTAACAGACTACATTTAAAAAATGGTTTTCTTGGCCAGTGGTCTACTCGTTAACTACCCCCACATAGAAAAGCTGTATTCCACAGCTTTTCATTGTAATGATTGATAGCAACATACAACAGCTAGATACTGTAATCTGATGTGAATTAGCATAAACAACTCAAACTGTAAACAATCTTTTGAAAAATAGTCATTTTTTGCTCTTGTAGGTACCATATCTCATTACAAACGAGATCTCAAAAAAGTAAAAAAAAGAGATCTCAAAATAAAAAGGTAATTTTAAAAATAAAATAAATCTCATTAAAATGTTAATAATCACTAGCCTATGCATCATCATAAAATAACTGCTATAAAATATGGTTTAAAAATTATTTTGATGAAAGATCAACTGATGGCATACCATCTTTTTAAACAGATGATATTCTGCAGTTCTAAAGTACTTCTTCAATATGTAACATCTGTAGTGTAAATTCCATTCATTTTTAGAAGCTTATTGCTTCCTCAGCTTAGAGGTCAGTCCTGTCAGTCACCTCATTAAAGTCTTTCAAACATCTTGCTTGGTAGGGTACAAGCTGAATGCAAATCTATTGCTGTGGAGGTATACTGTGAAAAATTACGGCTGTCCACATTCTTAGATCATTCATATGTACATTATTTGCTAACAGTCTCCTTAAAGTAGTAAACACCATTTTTCCAGTCCTAACCCATCAATTACAGGTGGTGTTTTAGTTTTTGTTTATTTTTATGATTAATACCAGATTCCAGTTAAAAGGGCTGTCAGTATATTAGCATGATCTGTATTCTACCAGTTAATAATCCAAGCTAAAACTTGACTCTCATAGAAATAGGTCTATTTAGAATTAGCATTTTTAGCTCTGGTGCACGTGGTACGGCAAACAATACAGAGATGGAACAAGAAACCCTCAGTGAACACTAAGGTAGAATTCAAAGCAAATGCTATCCGTAAGGACCAGAGGTCAGGCAAAACTTAGTGGTGGTAAGGGGGACATATTATTTCAGGTTTAGTAAGCAATTAGTGATAATGGTCAGGAGATGCAAGATTGAGTTTTGTTGTTGTTTGGTTGGTTGGTTTGAAAAGTCTAAAGTTGTGTTCCTAAAAACTATTAACAGATCTTTCTAATTTAACAAAGTTTCTATATTTGATCTCCTTTGTGCGTGTAATACAGCTGTGCTAAATTAAATTTACGGTTGTGTTGCAATATATGGAGAACAGTTTTTAAAGCCATTTTTCATTGTTCTGAGTGTCTCCACTTTAGCTTTTGAAAAGCTGGTACATAACTCTATACATTCTCCCTTGTTTCTTAGATAAAACTTCTTATGGAGAGGAAGTTGTCTTAACTTCTTTTTGGTAAATGAGTAAATTAATAATGCAGATAATATGAAAAGGTAATTTAATATGAAATAAAGCTGTAGAATTACTGGAACAGGAGAAGGAGCCATGGAGGTTTATACAATACAGCGCTAACCAAAGCTTTTTTGTTTTTGTTTTAATAAAGAAGTGGAGGACAATTGCAGTAGCACAGATTTGACTTTACCATTAAGGATTTTTCACACATTAAAAAGCAGCAAGGCCAGTGCACACATCTAAATTGTGTTTGCAAGTCCTAGAACCATAACATTTTCTTCCATCTTTGTTTTTTCCACTATGGAACTGGATTTCTCAAATTACAATAACAGTGAAATATGAAGCTGCCCTTTTCTACCATTTTGCAAAAGCAAGAATCAAGGTAAGGATGCAGTGTATTTTTCACGCAGTGGTCTATGTTTGTATAAGGTTTTGATTTGCTTGCGAAATAATTCAGTTTTCAGAGGCATTGACTGCTCAAAGAATGGTTTTCAAGAAAAAAAGACTAATTTTGCCTCAAAAATTCTCACTAAACATTGACCAAAATATTGTTGAAATATCATTTGACGGAAGTGTCTTATGTGTTTGAGCTCTTTCACATTTGCTTTGGCTAGACAGTTAAGGCAGCAAATGCTAATGCCTAACATACAGGCATTACAAATGTATTAATGCAAATATTTTTGGTACTGTAAATACCTTAAAACAAATGCGTCCTCTTATCAGTCCGTAAGGAACAGGTCCATAGCACCTGGAATCAGTAGAATTCCTGAGATTATCACCTTCTAACCAAACGTGTCCTTTAGGCACCTATGATAAAGCAGGATTGAATTGAAATGTAATAGGAAAACAGAATAAAATGGTATTAAGCATTGTTTGCCTTATATTGCCTAATTTCTGTATACTATATTTCATGACTGTATAATGAACTAATTTTTTATTGAATCTAATAAGACACAGTGCCAGGTTTGGAGGGATGAGAGGGAGTGCTCCAAAGTATCTGTTTTATCATGTGCTCAAAAAACAATGGTTTGCAACAAAAAATCTAAAATGAAGATGTAAGAGGTTAGACCAATGTGACAGGGTCATTAATTTAATAGACTTCAAAAGAGGTCATTAGGATGTTGACTGAAAATCTGCCCTCCTGTCGCAGTAACAGCATGAACAGGGCAGCCACACACTCATCAACATCCTGGGGCCAGCACCAAGGCTAGACCTGTTAGTAGATTCATGATGAACTAACTGGTAATTGATTGTGACATCAATTACGAATAATCTCATCATTTTATCGGAGTAGGCTTGTCAAAGTTCTAATTAAGATCACAGTTCATTCTATGTGCAGGCAGAATCCACAACACATTATATTGCAATAATGATGATCACAAAACAGCAAATCCCTTTTTATAATTTGAAAATTAATGACGGTGACCTTATACTATACGACAAAGACCTTTCATTACCTATATATATTATGCATTAACTATATT
Source organism: Anas platyrhynchos (assembly GCF_047663525.1). Lineage (NCBI taxonomy): Eukaryota > Metazoa > Chordata > Aves > Anseriformes > Anatidae > Anas > Anas platyrhynchos. The sequence goes on from NC_092591.1 coordinate 58,175,433, forward strand.
ACATACCATAGATTCATGGCACTCACTGACTAAATCACTGACAAAATGAGGAATAGCAACGTGGCTGTATTAGTTAAATAAGAGTGCAAAGCTTTTTTAAGTGAAAAAGTTGCTACTGTGTATCTTAAGATTTCTGCTTGGAATATATGACACTTTTGACTGAAGAAAAAAATATATAGATAACCTCTTACAGGTTATCAAGTAAAATGTTTAGTAATTGTCCTTCTAGTCTGTTTTTGTTTGGAAAATTCTAAAGCAGGCCAAAAAATGCAAGTAGTAACATACTCTCAATCTAGGTAACACTTAACATGGACTCTAAGGCAATATACATTTTTTCTAAAACCAAATATAGAGTTGAAAGGTTACTATTCCACAAATTCAGAACAAAAAATAGAGAAACAAAAATAAAATAAATCCCAGATTTCAAACAAAACTCAGCCTGAGCAGTGTAAACATTAATATTTTAGAAACAAGACCCACGGACTCATAAATACAGTAGTTTACTTACACAGAATTCTAGGATAACAGACTAAACAGAAAAAAACACCACTGTAGTGTGTAGTCCTGGCTGTTACCAGACCAGGAACCAAGAGTGGCGACCTACCCAACTGTCCTTCTGTTGAGCCGTGGCAAACGTATAACATCCAGGTGAAGAACCAATAGTTTGTCTCTAACACTAGCAAAAAGAACTGCTCATCATGGAAAGCATCCGGGAGCCTGTCCATCATCTCCCAGCTGTCCAGGGTAGGTGTACTAGGCACGTCAGAGGGTACATCCCTGCCTACTCCTTTTAGAATCTGTATGTGGAGCTGTTGGCAAGGAATATGTCTAAACCCTTTTGAAACCTGCTTTACCTTTGTTACTGCGTAGGCTTATCAGATTTCAGTAGTTAAAGGGGTCATTTAAACAGGATCAAGGTCTCTTTTCTCAGGTAGATAATGATAGGACAAGGGGAATGGTCTTAAATGAACAGAGAATGAATTCAGATTAGCCATTAGGAAGCAATTCTTCACTGTAAGGGTAGGGAGGCACTGGAACAGGTTCCCCAGAGAAGCTGTGGATGCCTCATTCCTGGAGGTGTTCAAGGCCAGGTTGGATGGGGCCTCGGCCAACCTGATCTAGTGAGTGGCATCCCTGCCTATGGCAGGGGTTTGGGACTGGGTGATCTTTAAGGTCCCTTCCAACCCAAGCCATTCTACAATTTCTGGCACATGCATGGGAGAGTTTTCTCTTGGAAGACCAGTTGGTTTCAGCTAGATGACTTTTGCCGCCCTCCTAGTATCAGTGTTGGAACTGGAAAGGTTTGGTTGATTTGCCCACTATTGGGCAGCCTTAAGGGACCCCAACTATGTTAGCAGGACAAAAAGTTCTGTTTACAGCTATTATATCCCAACTTGCAGGTTGGTGGATGGCTTCCCTGGGACAATGAGAAAGGCTCTTGGCACTCCTCCTTTCTTCCTCTTATCTCAGATAAGGATGTCCAAAGTAATTTCATACCTCTCAACTGAGTGTAACAAGAACTCTCTTTTTCTGTAGGAGATGCAAATCAAACCTGACTAATTTTTAATGGCTAATTAAAAGCTGCAACCTGCCAAGCATCTCAAAGTTCTCTGTAGTACCACTTCCCACATGTCAGAGCTAACAGAAGTCTATCAAAAAACTACATTTAGGGCTGTTATTAACATGCACCTTAAAGAAAATACACCAGGACATAGAAACCATGTTGCTGCTACCTAGCCAGCCTTGACGTAGGAAACAGATTCATCATGAAAAATTAATACATGCATAGATCTTTTTAAAAATAAAATGCAATATTATTTTAAATATAACTATTATGATCCCACTGAAGAGCAATGAGATTGAACTATAGCATCAAAGGGAGGCATAACATTTTTTAAAGTATTTTAACTGTTGGACTGTAAAGGAATACCTAATACATCTTCCCCCCTACAAGAATAAACCTGCTAAAGGATGTGTAGTAGCGATGCATGAACAAAACTAAGTCCACAAATGCAGAGCTGGCATCATCAGCCATTGTAATTTAAAAACAATCTAAGGGAAAAGGCAAAGGATTCTACCCAAGCAACATTACAAACAAAATTACTAACAAGAAATCAATTAAAAAAAAAGTAATATGCAGGTTCAAATGACCTGCATAGCACATGCATTTCAGTGTGTTGGGAGCTAACATTTTGGGAGGTCTCTTTCTGATAATGTACTGCCATTCCTGTTTTCCTCAAAAATTCTGTGATATACAGCCCATTTAGAACGTCCAGCAGCAATTGTTAGGTCAACTGGATATTCATCTTCACCATGGCCACCAGAAGCATTCACTGTGCCCACATCCTACACAAGGGTTGCTTTTCAGATGTACACTGCGATATAAAGCAGCATTCTGACCTTTCCAGTGCAATGTCTCCTGCCCAGCACCTCCCAGAATTACAAGTCACACGTCAAGCTACTGTCATTTTGAAGGACTGTCTATATCAGCAAATACATAGAAAGGAGAAAAATGAATTACTACAAAAGGAAGATTTTTTTAAATGAAACAAAGAAGCAAATGCTTCACGTTTCTGAAAACATCACGTCTTGCAAAATGTTACTGCTTTACACACAGAACACTACCAGCCTCCCTTCTACTGAACTGGTTCTCGTGCTTTCTCACTTTTCCTGACTCATAAGCAGGACGTGAAGCTCATCTGTTACCATGTGAAAGAAATTAAGGACTTCATAATGGAACAGAATCTAACCATTTACAGACCCTTCTCATCTGTCTTACATACTCCTAAAGCATTAACAAAAAATAAAAATGCTTTTGCCACCTGTGGCGTATCACTCACTACTTCTAATACTACTAATAATTACTAAGAATTTGTTGTCTAAACAAAATGTTCATAGTTTGCGTTCCAGGTAGAATATATGCAATAATGTATGCTCCTATATCCTGAAATTCACCACTTCTGGTAACTATGTTCTCCATGGAAAGGACCCTATGCCTCTAAATGTGTCATAAAGAGTATTGTCACAATGTATGATTCATCTAGAAATAATACAGTATAATACCTTTGTATAGTGCTTGTCCATCATCTAGGCACTTCACTACAACCTAGAATTAAGACAAGCAGTAAAAATCACACAAATTACATGAAAATGTTAAACCAAATACTGGTGACAGGCCATAATTATTAATTAAAAAAAAAAATAAATAGCTGTTTACACCCCCTTTGAAGTAAAGGCTAAAGCCAGAATCCTTCAAGGGATTATGCACCAAGCTATTTCTGGACCACGTCACTGATTTCATTGGGACTATTCACATTGAATAAAGTTAATTCTGAGTATCTGCCTTGGTAGAAACAGGATCTGCCTTGGTAGAAACAGGATCTGCATACGAAACATCTCAAAGCTACCTACGCAGAGTAACTGGAAATGAGATATATGTGTAAAAAAAAAATAATAATAATTTTATGGAAAACATATTTTTGGTTTTGTACACTGATAAGCTGCTATTGAATTTTTTATTTTTTATTTTTTTTTATGGCAACAGGAAAGCCACTTGCTTGACAGTTCACAGTGATGTTGCATTTTGGTATCTGTAAGTGATGGACCACTCTCATAGAGGGAATGACTGTATCTAAGAAGCACAACTGAAATCAGTTCTCATTAGTACACACAAGGTTGTGAATAAAGTAATGGTTTTTGAAAAGACAACATTGCCAAAAGCATTTGGCTTGGCTGGGCAGTATTTTAGTTCTTCTTAACATGTAGGCTAGGTCTGAGAAGTAGAACTCCAACAACCCTAACAACTGAATTTTCACATAACTAAATAGTATCTCTCCTACACAAACAGCAATTCCACAACAGCACAGGTTCACCCAAAAACATGCTGCCTCTGATCTTCCACAGACTCTCAGTAACCCCTGTGCCTCTGGTTTTGTGCAGATTATCTGAGGATTTATTTTCAAGGAACAACAGTTCTAAGGGAGAACCAATTACCTGAGGTGCAGCTTATATGCATGAGAATGCAGAGGCTGGTGATACGCATGCCTCTTCTCCCTTCCAAGGCTGTAAGGGCTCTAGTACAGGAGCAGATAGACCAGAAGAGCAAAATAATCATTCAGAACAGCTTTTACTGGTAGCTTACTCTGTTTCAGCTCAGATAAGTATCATTCACTGCTACATCATGGCTAAATTTGCAAGGCTGTTGTCATTTACTTAGTGGTATACTCAATGAAGGACAGTCTTTCTGTGATTTTTCATGACAGCAAATGTTGTTCTTTGAGTAATCTCACCGACTTCAGCATCAGGAGATGAGATGGCTGCACTGTGTTTACTGCGATAGCAAAATAACAATATACTAAAAATAAGATTAGCAGAGATTAAATTATCTGCCTCAAAACAAACAGACAAACAAAAATCTAAATGAAATTCTGGCTTTTGTGGTTTTCCTTTTTGGTTTGGGAGGGGTATTTTGGGGAGTGCTAAAGATGGATAACCAGATTTGTAATAAAGAAGTGAATTCTAAATGAGAATCTCTGGCAGTCTCTCCTTTTGGAATTCGGAATGGTCTGGGTTTGTCAAAGAACGTCAGTGTGTACAATCAGCTGGGAGCAGATGAAGTTTGAACTCTTGCAAGGTCACAGGTATTCACATCACCTCTAGCTATATCAAAGTTTTAAAGTTAAGAAGAACTAAATCATTCCCATCTTTTCTTTTCAGTTCAGAGGCTTCCTTCTTGAGCTATGATAAGAACTAATCTCAGTGCTGGACAAAAGAATAAAGTCTGAAAGTTCTCATCTATCCCTACTAAGGTCTATTTAAGTGCCTCCCACTTTGGTACAAGCAACAAATGTAATTGCTTCATGGCCTGCGGGTGTTCATTTAACAAAAGAAGCTTTTGTGAATAAACCACAGGTGTTACCTTTCTTGATTAAAGTGAAATATGATGAAAGAATCTACAATATCAAATGACAAATTTACTAAATACTGATTAAATTGCCTTATTTAAGTAAATTGCATCTATTTAGGATAAAACATATACCACAGAAATGCAAGAGTTGTGTTTTCTCACTCGATACTTAAAGTCTCACATAACTACTCCTTAATCCTTTATTTATTAATTCAGAACCAAGAGTGACTAAAGCTTAGCAGATACTTTTTTTTTTTTTAATGATCCAAATGCACCATTTCTCTACACTTATAAAAAATGTTCTTTATATTAAAGCTGCCAGGTATATAAAACCCAGCAGTATTAATCAGCACAATATTTTTAAAATCAGTATACACTTTTACATTTTTCTGTGCTCAAAAAAGCTATGAAGTGGTAGCAACCACATCAGAAAGTATAGGTGATCCTAAATCAATGTCATCTGACTAAGTATCACTAAAAAGCTGAATTGCCTAGAATTTAACACTTTTAAAAAGAATATAACAGAATTAGCTTACCTGTAGCATTTTCCTTTTACTTACTGAATGGTTTAAGTTGCTTATGAATTAGACATCCTGTACTTAGCTCAGTTGGTTTAAACACATATATTAAAAAGAGAATATTATGAACTTGGTCCAGATTATCATGACAACAATGAAACACTAATATGTTTTTCTACAGAAATTAAATTTACTATGACAAAATATATTATGAATTAATTCCCTAAACTAACAATTGCTTAAAACCCAAAACAATTAGGTTTAATAGAAAAATTATAAAGATGTGAAGACTTGTCCATCTTTAAGTTTTGAAATAAATTATTAACCAGTATGAAAATCACAATCTTCAATGGTAGCAATGTTAACATATACTACAGGTAAGCTTTATACAGGAAGCAAAGGTATATAAACTTAGATTTGAATTTGAAAGACATTTTTCTCCATCTTGCAAGCACACCAGTTGAGTGTTCTTTAATAAACAAATTTTGGGAAGTTATTAGAGTAATTCATCAAAGCATTTGTTGTTTGTTTGGTTTTTTTTATTATTTTATTTTTTACCATTGTTGTTCCTTCTAAACTTCATGTAATGCACAGATAGCTACTGGTATTCCTGTGCTAACATTTTGGAACTTAAACATTTTATTACTGCACTCACTGTTTTATGGGAAAGATCACAGAATTTTCAGATCAGAAATATATGTGCCAGTTAAATGAAGACAACATATATTGTCTTTTTTGATTATGTTCAATGACAATTGAAACACTTACATGTATTGTTTGCTTTATCTCCATAAATATTCTCATTGCATATTTGGACGCAGGGCTTATTGTTAAATATGCTGATCCAAATCAGCCTGAAAAACTAAATATCTAATCTTTATAGATTGGCTGCTGCGAATTAAAATGTAAATTATAAACCATCATTGCTTTTTAAAAAATATTACTACGTCTTACTTAAGATTAGTAAAAGTTGTAAGCAGTCAAAAAAAGAGTCAAAAAAACATCCAGACTTTACAGATACTCAGGTCTATTTTCACAACCTCTCTCTTTGCTTTAAAACAATGGTTCTCTTTTGAAACCAAAATCATTTTAATAGTGAAAGATTTCCTAAGCTTTTAGTCCACTAGAGTTAGGAAATTATGGGTTTTATTGCCTGTTCATAGGCCAACACTTTCCAGAACAAATCTAACCACATTTAGGAACTCCTGAGAAAAAAAATCAAAATATTTCCATGATTCATCAGTCCAGACTACTGTTAGCTTTCTTGATTCACAGAAGTTTGATATTTTGGAAAAAACATGATTACATACACAGCAAAGATTACTTATTTACTTACTGGTTTGCATAGATTTTTTACACTATAATCATTAAGAAGGAATTGATTGTTTTCTTCTCTGGGAACCAGATGACATAACAGGGCTACCCTACAGTGTAGAGTTGAGAACAAAAAACCTACTGGTTCAGACACCAACTGGAACTTACTGTTTGCAACACAAAACACTCAGACACGGACATGGTATAGGCAGACTTGTCCTCAAAATCTACAGTGAGACCTTGGTTAGCTGGTCTCATCATACTGAACAGTGTCTAAGACGTTATTACTAGACTTGGATGAGAGGAGTAATGGAATTGGAAAGTCTTGTGGCTTCCAACTGACATGAGCAGTAGAGCAAAGATAGTATACCACAGAAGAAAGCACCTAGTGTGGCAAATTCAGAAATCGGTGATCTTGAAACAACCTTGCCTTGAATCAGCGCCACGGAGATCTTTTTTTATGGTTTTCCTTGAGGAATGGACTGGCTGAATTGGCTAAGTGTCCAGGTCCCAAGCAATGCCCTTCCCCTGCCCTGGCGTGGCTGCCTGCCCTCCAGAGCAGCTGATGGGGTGCAGGTGCAGCTGTCTCATCTCGGGTCACACCGTGGGGAAGGAAGAGATCTAAGATATCTCAGCAGGGACTCATCCATGAGCAGCATTTATGCTGAGCCTGTTACTGCTGGTCTCTGCCTGAGCTACATCGCTGGGTCAAATCAGAGGCACCTATGTTCTTGAGACAGCAAAAACAAAACTTCAGGGGTAAACACCCACCCACTTGAGAAGAAAACGTGGAAATATGGTGAAGGAATTGATAGTGTTCTTTGAGTTTCTTTTCCCCTCAATGATTTAGTTGTGACAAGTCTATATTTTAATTAAAATTACTTCTCCGGTTTGAGATTAGCTCTAGTCATGAACTCCCTGTACTTGGGATGTGGAGGGATCTGCAACTGAACAAAGCTGCAAACGAAGCAAATTGGCTCTCCTTTCCCAGCAGATGTTTAGCATAACTGCTGCTTAATTTACAGTGTAACTTTCTCCCCAGCCCCTAGAATACGTTACGCCTCTAGCATGCTAGAAGTAGAAGAGGGACGGGACAGGAGGGAAGCAGGATGTTTCCATTCTCCAAGCCAGCAACTATTACAACTTAGATTACTGACGTACTAAACCATGAGTATAAACTAGCTATTAAGACACTAAGGACAAAGAAAAAAGAACCAGTGTTTTGAGAAATCCATTTTTTTAATTGCTATTTAGGATATTTACTCTTCAGTGTCTTAAGTTGTGCACCCAAATTCTGTAGTGCTGTGCAGTGATTAATATAGCGTTGTTTACATTAACATTACGTTATTCTCAGTACCCATGTAATATCCTTACAGCATCTGACAAGGACTGTGTAAGAGTTAATAGCACTGTGTAAGACCACTTCTGTGGTCTGCAAACATAGTAAGATGCATTATCTTCAGAATTATGTTAGCTCTAGAGTTAACCACAGGATGAGGAGATGCCATCTCCGCAATGAACCTCATTTTAGCACAAGGTAAACACACTTCCCCCACATCAGCTAGTCTCACAGCATTAGTGGTGTGTTGTGATTGATTACCAGCAGAGTGTTGCTGAGATATGGATTTGTATCTCAGCTTTTTATCGCTATGACTTGCAAAAGGCAGTTCCTTATTTACAGACCCTAGCTGTATTAAGTGACATTATTAGGTACTACTTTTGTTTAAGTGACACAAAGGCTTAGCATATTGGTGGTTTATGACATACAAGCTGTTTTAATCTGATGATTAACCCCTCACTTTTTCTATTTGTAAATAGGAGCTACAGCACAAGAACATATGGTACTAAAGAAATTAAAGCTAAAGTAAATGGCATTAAAACAAATTCAAATATAACAATAGGATACTTGATCTGAATTATAAACCTGAGTCTGGATTAGACTTAAAAACAGGAAATAAAAAAACAAATATGAATATGAACCTTACAAAAAGAATTTAAGACCATTTCAGGGTTGTACTGTGATTGAATAATTTGCTTACTAACCCACATTATTTAAATTTAATAATTAAATGAATAAATCAGCACAGAGATTTTTAAATGATTGAAATCAGGTTTGAACACCATGTTACTAAAAATTAGTTGTCTACCTTTTTAACTTTTGGGTTTGTATCACATTTCTTCTGATCCAGTAAAAATACGTTACGCATTCTTAAATGTTCATTATGGTAAATACACTTGATATCTATAAACACCAGCATGGAGCACAAAATCCCAGAAGAACCAAGGAAAAAATACTAGTCTAACTCTTATACTCCATACCAAATATCAGTAAAAGGGCAATGAAAAATACATTTCTTAAATTTGTAACTGTCTAACAGCACAATCAAAAAAAGGAATCTTATTCTACTTTTCCTGTAAATACAAGATTTCTCCCATTATTATCCTGTGGATAAGCACCAACTTCTAACATATAAAGTATCATATACTCCCTATTTACTTGAATTTTAATCTAAACACATGCTTAATGTATACATAGTTCCATCTCTTTGTAACCCAACAACAAGTACGTCAGAGACAAATTTTTGGTACGTCCTTACACATAGTTCAATCTGGCAAAAATGTTTGTCTTCGTATGACATATTGCTTTGGCCAAGCATAGCAGTGAACCATCATAAAGATTTTCACATAACTGCCACTGCTATATTGCATTTCTGTTCTACTGAAATACCCTTTTTCAAAACAACTTATTCAACTTACATGGGATATTTTGTTTCTCATTGTTATTACAGTTTGGAAGGTTTGTGTTATAATACCTATTGTAATACCTATTGGTTGACAAACACCAGCTAAGGACAAATCAGAGGTAAGAACTGCCTAACTCAGTAATATTTCTGACATCTGATACTCTGTATTTACTGTAATGTTTGCAAACACGTCAGCCTCTATTCACTATCACTCTGCAAAACAAGAGACAAGTTAGTCAGGAAAAGCTAAGCAGTTCACTGTAATAATAACAAACAATTCTCTGACCTTACACGTTTTTGATTTAGTACATTCAAGTATCACTCAGAGATTTCTCATTAAAAGAAGCAATTAGTAGCCTAATACAAACAACAAAACTCATGACAATTTCTGGTCTGCTCACTTAAAGTGTGCCTGAATTTCTCTGACAGCTAGACACCCCAGGCAGCGCTTCTGGCCATATGGGATCCAGCCAAAACCTTTCCTCAGAGTTTCTACAATCTTTTTTTTTTTTTTTTCAAAAACCTGACTCAGATTAATTCTTCTCAAAGAAGTATCAACAAAACAAAGCACAAGTTCTCTGTGCAACTGCGGCTGCTATTTGCTTTGAAGAACTTTGTGTTTGAATTCAAAGTGCATAGCACTGTGAGGCCCTAAACCAGGGGGGTTCATTAGGCAATTCCCTCCGGATGGATACGTATCACTTCTCCCCCTCAACAGGACAGGATCACTGAGTGAGTAATACACTAACTTATGAGCATGAGGTGCAGATACCTATGTTGAAAACACCCTCTTCCATAAAGTAAGCATCTCCTGAACAGATGGGAAGACCTACCTCACCAACAGCCATTTAGGATGTGAGGGAAACAGACCTGCATTAACAAACTCAGGTATTTCCAGTTGGATCATTTCTCCCCCCAGTTACAAGTTATGATGCAAGAACTAAGAAAGCTGGCATACATGTATCACTTCTTAGCTGGATTTCCACACATCAGCATTTATGAAAAACATTCACAGGAAAACAGGAAATGGACTCCTACATTCCTCTTCCTCTCATTCTCTTTACACTTTATATTAAAATTGGAGACAAGAAAACTATGGGGGGAAACTGTTCCACTGGATATTCATTTGATTACCTCTGAGTTTCCAGAAAGGGTGGCATCCTGTTAAGTACAAATCTTGCCTGGACTTCTGTAAGACTTTTTAGGACTAAGACAACTGAGGAACAAGATGCTCAAGAGAAATTCAGTTTGCATCTTTTACGGAAGAATACACGCTTTCATTTCAGGTCATTCTGCTAGGAAATGTTTTGCGTTTTGTTTTTCATGGTTAAACAGTAACACAGTTTGATTTACGGAAAATGGAAATGATTTATGGAAAAGCACCCTGTCCCCCCCTTCAAAATGTAACAGAGAATGAGTTTCTTTTTTCTGTCCATGAGCAACAGAAATGTGAATAGAAGCTCCAGTGGTACTGCTACTCTATCAGAAAGGCAGATTAGAGGGAGTCCTGCCTCAACACTGGAATGAAGAAGTAACAAATTCAGCCCCTCACGACAGGGTATGAATCCTGTCTTTGCTTTCTGCTTCCAAGTCCTGACTAAATCTACCTGCAATGTTGACAATTCCTCCATTGATTTCAGTATGTACACACCACCTCAACTCTAAACTACTTGACAGAAGTGAAGCAAACGTACCTGAAGGAATGCTGGTGAAGTTGGCAGTCTTTAGGGTAGCAAAACTCTTAAAAAGGATTTATCCATCATAAATTAAAAGCTGGCTGCAAGGAGCAGTCCATGGACAGCTGTGCAAAACCTAGTATTTCTACCACAAAATACTGAATGGAGGAAATAGTCAAACATGCATTTGGAAAAGAAAACACCTACATATTCCTGTGATAATGATTTCTGATGATTTTTCTAGTGATGGCCTAGAAAGTTGCTGAAAAGTTTTAAGCATTAAGAATAATTTTTCTTTTTTATTTCATCTCATTACTTTTTTTTTTTTTTTGACAAGTTGGGAATATAGATATTCTAAAATAATTTTGAAAGCAAAATCTTCAAAGGCATTGCAGAGACAAAATTTTCACTTTTTAGTGTTTAATACACAGTTTTGCCCTAAGACCAAACCCTTGGGTCTGTCATCTGTACAGTACTTTATGCAGGGAATTGCAGAAGATGACCAGGGAAGAAGACCTAAGCAAAGGCCAGAGCAAAAATACACCTGCATACAATTCCTATAGAGACAAAAGACACTGAGAAAGACAGCTTGCCATAAACAGAGTTTACAGGCTCTGTTTTACTGCACATATAGAATAACTTATCAACATCATACTGTATGACTTATGATACTTTGCTATTGCAAATCCTTTACAGCCTACCAGGCCTATTTATAATGTAATAATTTATTTACAAATCAAGAAACTAATACTTACATAGCTGTGACTCTTAAGGAAATCTGAAGGGTTGCTTGTGCAGACTTTATCCCCTTCCAAGCCAATTACTCTTTTACAGATATTTGATTTGGGGTCATTGGGGCTTTTCGCAATTACAATATCTCCTCTGGGAGGGAAGAACAGAAACAAACAAAAGAGAACTCTAATTACAGAATATTTGGCTGAACACATGTATCAAAGCACGTACTCCAAAATTATTCCCATATATTAAAGACATTTCTTTCTCAAGAAAATTCTTGTCTGGGATTTTGGTTTCTTCAATGAGTTTTACTCAGGTGGAATGCAACCATACTTGAAGAGTCTTTTTGTTATTCACATTACTTACAAAACTTTTAGACTACTTTTTAATTGGCAATACTCTAATAAAATGCAAGTCATTTAACTTGATCCTGTTGTTAGTGTATATGGAAGAGATTCCAACTTCCTACATGTCATTGTCCAAATGTTTTTCTTTCAGTGGAACTTCAAATGCCTGAGTTTGCAGGCACTGTTATATTACTTTTGCCCTTTGATTATATACATTAGATTGTGCAATGAAATATTCCACAGCAAAATGGGCAAAAGCCTGGAGACTGCTGTGCTAAAATCGTTATTTAAATGATAAACTGCACTTACACCACTTGATCACTTTTCTAACATCCTACCAGAGCACAGCAAAACCCACAGCTTGATTTATAAAACAAAACTGCTTAGAGAAATTACATTCACACAGAACAGATTTAGGGGAAAGAAGGGGGAGGGGGATTCTGTATTTCTTTTGGACAAAGATGGAAAAGTGACTTGGACTATATCCTAAAGGAGGTCTGACAAGTCACAATGAGAGATTTATGAAAAATTACATTTCAGAAGCAGAAAAATACGTGAAAAATAAAGGATGGATAGAGCATAGCTATTGACAAGGCCTGCCAAACTAAATGTACAGTCTAGTCACAGCAAAGAAGCGTACTTTCGAATGCAATAAAAGTGTCGGCTAAGGTTCTCCGAAAAGACAATATCAGAATTTTGAATTGTTGGTTCCATTGAAGGTCCAGAACACTGCAAATTAAAAATAAACGAGAAAAAAATTACTATTTGCCAATTACTTTTATCTAAAATACAAGAGTTTTCAATTTACTTGCTAATAAGTTATAGTACGTGTAAAGCAAAACAAACAATTTTAAAAAATGAAATCTTCGGAGGAACATTTGATACATTTAAAAAGTGAGGACAGCCTCCCGAGCTCTTGTAACTCTGTTAGAGCTCTGGGTTGGCTTAAAATTGGTCCTGAACTGCGCTAGGTGCCATGATTTCCTAAGGACACGTTTCAGCACCTTCTCTGCAGGAAATTTTTAGAAGCAGCACTCCGAGCTCTGCCAGCTCACCCTCTTCTTCAGCCTCTGTACAAGAAGCAGTGCAGAAGCTGCAGGAGGAGCTCTCAGCCAAAATCCAGCTGCTAGGTTGAGAACCTGGGAAAGGCAGGGGGGTAGCATAAAACATCCAGAAACCTGCCCAGCATTGGGAACAGTAGTGTTTCCTGTAGCATTTTGTGACTCCAGCCTTTCTGAAAGAACATACTCTTTGCAAAATGCTTACTCATATTGTTTCCCATTTGCTTCAGTGATTCCTGAAGCAATAAACTGCATAAAATACGTAACTTTCTTCCCTTTTTTTTTTTTTTTTTTTTTAAAGAAAGGAAAGGCTGGACCTGTCTCCAATAACAAAAAGTAGGGAATTATTGAACACACTTTGAAAAAGCTTTAAAAATGAAGCAAACTGAAATAATGGCATTATGACATAAACCAGTTTCAGTATTATAGTTTTATTTCATAGAAAACATCATTTCCCCTTAAAGATCATGAAAATGAAAAGTTACCACAACAACTCCTCCAAGGTACTCAAAGGCACAGTGCGCTATGCAGCCGTATTGCACAGTATACCCAAGAAATCGAAAGGTTTTTCCTAGGGCATTGCGAAACATGGTACAGTGCTACGTCCTTTGGCTGGGTCTAGTCTATATCAAAACAGAAGAACATCATTCGTTTGACAACAAGCAACATGACATTAATAAAACTATCTTTTGCATCTAACAACCACTGGACAGTATTTCTAAAAGAACAGCGAATGAAAACAACAAAATAATCAGATATATCTGAAAGGATGAAAAGCCACCAAGTTATTCATCTGTTAATGCTGGCACCTCCACGTGTACGATTAATCGCCACTCTCCCCAGCTTATTAGTAAGATTTAGACACTCAAACAAACAGAGAAGAAGCTGCTGTAAACACAATGAGAAACACTTTGCAAGGCTACGGAGATCAACGGGAGGGAGTGGTGACAATACTCTCCGCTGACTCATCCCGACTTCTTTTGCTGGCATTTGCAGACAGGCTTACCTGCCCTGTGTCTAGGTACCTGCAAGGGCCATGAGAACATCCTTTCCTCCACCAGGCTTGGCTGAACGGAAGCTGGGAAGCTCTGATCCCACCTTTAAGCACGGGCGCTCCCTTCCTGCCTGGACTACTACAGCCTACTGTAAAGCACACGCAGCTGGAGACTTCAGATGTTTATTAAGTGACACTTGTGAGCTTTGTTCTAATCACATGAAGACAGTACAGCCAAAATCACTGTGTTTGGTTTTGTTGTTGTTGTTTTTTTTAAGTACCAGTATTTAAAGCCGAACACTCAACAGCAAAACAGAGAAGCATCTGACCAGCTGAAGTGACCTGAAGCTATTTCACAACTGCAATCACGTTGACAGAAAACTGGAATAAGCGAGTAGCCAACCAAGACTTTACAAGTGACCTGACAGCCATTCAAATGAAAAAAGGCTTCAAGAACTACACGAAATTTAAGATAATAGAGTTGTGAATGGCTTGCCTATGTAAGACTGTTTATGCTAGAGAAAACCGATGCTGTTGGTTCTGTAGTTTTTGCAGAGTTTTCTTTTGATTAGATTTTCATTACCAGAACATTTACATATAAAATTAAGGCATTGGGTCCTGCTATTCTTAGACACAGCACAGTGGCATATGTTCTGTAGCACATTAAAGGACTCCATAAATACCTTCTGACAACCGTACCCAAATATTTAAATGAAATTCTGATGACTAATTGAAAATTACTGCAACACTAATCTGGCTGAAGTGTTCCTTACCCCAATATTTAAGATTTTTGATATACTTTTTTTTTTTTTTTTTTTAAGGAAGTAGAAGATGTGCTTTAGTAACTGAAGCAAGTTTTACATTCTGAAAGAAATCTGTCCCCCTTAAACTCATTATCAGCTTCACCATGAGTTAAAACCCCAACAAAACTTCTCTCCTACTCATTTACTAAGATGGGTCAATAGAGCTTGCTAAACAAACACAGTAGCTTAAGAAGGAACCAAAAATGCTGCAGGTATTGTGCGGCCTACTTGGCAGTGAAGTAAAGTGCTCCCCTTCTATATTTCATTATGTTTCTCTATTTAAATGCGGAAATTTAAAAGCATTTATAGTTTTATATCCATAGCACTCTCTAGAAGTTAATGGGAGTTTTGTCTGAACGCAATCAAAAGAGGTTTTTGATCTTTGCATTTAGTATTTATTTATAGGGAAAAAAGAAGAGCCTTCATGGGGGAAAACATTCTCTACCAAGCTCACTTCCTTGCTCCAAAAAGGATTTA
The DNA here is from genome assembly GCF_047663525.1 of Anas platyrhynchos. Classification (NCBI taxonomy): domain Eukaryota; kingdom Metazoa; phylum Chordata; class Aves; order Anseriformes; family Anatidae; genus Anas; species Anas platyrhynchos. The sequence goes on from NC_092591.1 coordinate 58,191,008, forward strand.
CTTGGCTTTTATTTTATACAAGATCGCCAGAATACATGTATTTGAACCAATCTGTGATTCCTCACCCTTCATCTTAGCTGAGGAGTTTCACAGGAACACAAAACATAACAGAAAACAAAAAAGTCTTGAAGGGCTTCATTAGCAAGTGCTCGCACACGGCCGGACACCTCGGAGAAGCAGCAGCTGCCCTGGAAGCTAACGGCACTGCCAGCACGATTTCACTCCGGGTTCCCAAAAAAGCGACTTGCTCTTCTCCACCCAGCACACTATGAAAAGTATGGACCAACCCCCTTGCTCTCAAGGCCAGGAGCGCTGCGAGCCCAGAAACATTTCATGGGTGGTGAAAGGCAGATTGAGTGTCGGCAGATCGATGAGCGTTTTACAACTGGCGCGGATCAATGACCGCAATGGGCTTGTGAGACAAGCACATCGACGCTCCCCAGCAGCGCCTGCTAGAAAGGCCACCTCGCACTGCTTCCCAGGCAAATACTGCACAGCCATGCTGCACTTCAGCTCCATGGCTGTAACCAAAACACGTACTTTTTCACACCAAACTGCAAACCAATTCTGTATGTCTCTGAAAACCATTTTCGAATTCCAAATACATGCACCTGATCTCCTGTCAGAGTCCAACAGGCACATCCATCCTCCGTGGTTACACTGAGCACACATTTCTTGTTGTCTCTGAGGAAATCTGAATTCGGAGGGATGGGTTTGTCCATTATTCAGGGAAACAGAGGGGCTGAAAGAGTGAGTGCTACCTACTGCTACAGCTGCCACGATACCAAGAGGATAGCAAATGAGCCAAGAGGTCTCAAATCTGGCTCCCCGTTCTCTTCCTAATGGGCTCCCAAAGACTCTGCAACGGGGAAGCTGGATAAAAATAAATTCTCAATCCAGAAGACAGGGATTTCACCAGTCCCAGTTTACATACGCAGCACAATGGGACTTTTTGAAATGCTCACGTTTATCAGATGTTCATGATAGTGATGAAAAAATTCCTTTAAGGCTTAACTTTTACTACTCCTCGTTTCAAATTAAGGCACGTAAGTTCATTTCCAATTAAGGCACATATGCAATACCTAGATGATACTCTTTGAAACTAATAAGATAACTTCAGAGCTTCTTTGTTTTTAACGTTAGGATCCATCTTCTGACATGTAACGTTCATTCCACAGACCACAGGATAACTACAATCCCCAAAGTCTCCGTGTAGTTTTAAGTAACAACTTCTAGTTCACACGTGAATGGTTGTAGGAAGACCTGTCCAAAACCAAACCAAACCAAACAAACAAACAAAAAAACCCACAACCTCTAGAGGTTTATTATTAAAAAATAAACACAGAACATTTATCTCACAATTGCTCTAGCTTAAGTATCAGTAAAATATAATTGTTTCCTCTGAAAACTATTTATCAGCACATTCTTTAAACAATGCCATATTATTGATCACAAGCGGCCAAATGGCTGAACGTTTTTCCATGTCCCGCAATTCATTTTAACACAAAGTCCTGTCGGCAGGCACCTCCACCAGATACAACACGAGGCCATTAAGGACAATAAACCAAATGATTTAAGTCACGGGCCCCTTGAAAACTTAATGGGTCTGTTGTATAAACATCCTTATCACAGCCCTATCGACATAAAACCTGTTGTAATTACTTCCAGGTACTACTTACTACTTACAGAGTAGGCAATGTAACATTTTATACTGAAACAGACACTGTTTTTCTAATGAAAATAGACATTGATTTGAAAAAGTTATGCACACACATTTGTCATGTAGAATACAATTTGGTTGCTCGAGAAGAACTGCCTATTTTATCTCCTGCAGCAAACAAAATGCAAAATCTGACTCCTACTCTTCTGTTCACTTCTTCTTACGTCGTCTAGGCTTTCGTCATTTTATTTTCTTGTTTGTTTGTTTATAAAATTAATCACAGCTAGCAGGGTAGAAATCACTTTGAGCCTCATGAATGACATCCAAGAGATGGGAAGGGATTAGTTCGCAGTTGCTGCCAGTTATAGCGCCAGGTGGCTTTTTCTGCAGTGAAGGTGTTACCGATAATCCCATTACATTGGTACTAAATCTTGCAGACATCAAAATTATCACCAAGGTTCCTTTTCATCCCATCCTTTCCAAATGACTGGAAGTCGCTTCACCTGAAAGAAGTCAAATCCACATGCAGCTGCTGTTTTAGCAGCCAGCGGACTCCCTGAGAATGCCAATCGTGATCCAATTTCGCTGTGCTGGTGGCCCCCTATTCCCTGTCCAATAATACATCTGTTAAAAAATCCTACAGCTACAAATCAAGTTTAATCCTACCAGGGACCTCATGTTGGTCTTGTCTTCCAAAAAGGCAGCAGGTTTTACCGTCTATCTCTGCTAGCGTCTAGGGAATACTCTTTAAATCCCAGCCCTACTTAGAAGAATAAGCTAAGGATCACAAAACATGACCTCAAAAACCCTGATATGACTATATTCTGACCCAGAGGCATTCATTCTAGGTGAAGATTAGAACTTTGCATAATAAGATTACACAGCAAGTGAATGATATCAAGGGACTATCCATATGCAGCCGCCTGGTTTTCTATAGACAGCCTGTGCTCTGCAATATGCAGCGCAGACGAAACAGAGCTTGGTCTTTCTAGCTGAAATAAAATAGATTCACATAAATTAGTTGGCCATTTCCAGATTCCTAAATCCCCTATTACATCTTTTATTGACAGCTCCTGTGAGGATAGCACAAATGTTATTCTCTTTGTATTTTTCCTTCAGTAACAATCACGCTCTGAGTGAAATGTAGGTAGATTGTCTAGAAATTAACATCTTGTTTGCTGTAATCTTGGATTACAATTAACTGTGTACATAATAAAATTAGGAAACCCAATCAGTGGATTTATCATTTCCAGATAACTGATGGCACAGTTTAGCACGCGGTGCCAAAATTTTAAATACAGGAAGATCAAAGGCATAGCCAATGAAAATGTGGCTAAACAAATTATTGGACTTGATGCCAATTAGATTTTTTTCACCGTAATAAAACATTTCCAGTCACACTTGATTTATATAATACTAAATTCTGAATTTTCACAGAATATTTAGCGACAATTGATCAGATTTTCCTCAGCTAATAGAAACACAACTATGGCATTCTCCCCTACCCACCAGACATCTTTCTTCTCACAATGTAATCCTATAACTTGCACCATGTTTTTCCCAAAAGGTTACCTTGCGACTATTACTAAAAAATTCCAAAAGCCCCAAAGCAAGAAAGAACATATGATGATTGGGCTACTGAAATATTTTTGTTGGAGCTTGCATTAACATAAATTTAACTATTTTTAAAACCTCTTCATGAAATTAATGTAATATGTGCTGGAAGAGTGAAAGGTGTATGCCACGTTTACTGAGAATTTTTAAATATGTTAATATATGTATTTTAAATATGTTAATTATACTCATCTAAGGATTCTGAACACCTAAAGGAAAAAAAGGAACCATTTTCAAATGATCTTTCTGTGCATGGGGCCAAGGAGAAGTTGACTTGTATTTCTAGCTGTTGTTTTCCTCTAGAAGATGCACTAGATACAGTCTGGCAAATTTGAAAAAACTTGGGTGATAATGTGGAAAAATAATCCTTCCAGAATATCTCTACTAGGCACTGACAGTTTGTCTCCAACAAGTGCTCCTTCATCTGCTGTTCTCAAGCTGACAAGTAGCTCAATCCTGTAAACAGCAATTCACATAACGCAATCCTCTGGTGTGGATCTAGCCTCAACTAGAGACTACCTACATGAGAATGAACAATTTTTCAAAAGAGATTTCAAGCAGTTCTCACTGATTCTCTTTACCTTTGGGAGGAAACTCCTAACAATCCCACAACCCTGTATAGAATGGTGTGTTAATGGTCAGATGCGTTCCTGGGCTTCTACCTTTCTCTGCAACTCCATATATACTCATCTTTGCTGAACAGCAAAATCCAAACAGCTGAGCAAATGCATGGTCATATGTGGCAAGTCTGAGCCTCAGAGGAATGCTGAAATTTTCACTTAACGGTTTCCTGTAACAACATCAAAGTTAGGACATAGATGCCAAAGCTCTGACAGACAGCACAGTCCCTTTGCTGGTGAATGAGAAAAATACAGTGTCTGGATCACAAGGGTCAAGTAACTATTCTGAGCTATACTCATTTATCTTGAATTTCAAAACAAACTACCTTCTTGAAATATTCCTGCACATGTAGAGTAAGTGTGTAAAATGTGTGTTCATTAACTAGGACAACGAGTCCCAAGTCCCATTTTCACATTGGGTACCTGAACTATGACCCTACAGAAACCTGCAGCATCCATGGCTCACACGTCCCATGCACTTCCCACTGCTGACACACCTCTAAGCACACACAGGTATTTTTGGAAACACCATTCAAAGCAGTGGAGTAATTAATTTCCCTGTGCGCTAACAAATAAAAAGACTGTTTACTTAAGATATCTGCCATTACAAACAGGATTGCTTATTGGTAAAAACACCACAAACAAGCAATAAAACCATTCACATAAAGCAGCCTATTTACATACACCACCACGAAAACTGTTTACAAGGTGTCTTAGTCTTATCCCCACCGTTAGTCTCAGATTAGTGTGTTACTGCTGAAGAGCACTCCACAGTATTAGTTACACAGAAATCACACAGCATGGGATCTTAACATAAACAGTGAATCATTAAACATTCAAAAAGTGCATAAGAAAAAAAAAAGTTTCGGCACCATCAGAAAATATAACAGCAACAATCTCTGGATCTCTTCATCAACACTCCCCAGTTATGAGCATCGCCTTCTAATGAAATGTGCAAACTCTGCATTAAAAAAAAAAAAGTTAAAAGACAGGAGAAAAGAAACACAGACAACAATGAGCTTAGTATTTACATTTTCAAATTACCTGAACAGAAAAAAAACTGCAAATCAAATGCTGCTATTACTCTACAAAAATTTTGATGGCTTTCCTAAGTTGCTTTTTAGAGAAGAGGTCCAAAATACACGTGTATGGATTCAACTTCCTACTCTTCACAATACAAACTGGATTGCATGTGAGTTTATGCGGTGAAAATAAATTTTAATCGGTACTTTTTATCACTGCTATAAAATTCTGAGCTGTTTCTGAGCCGTTTTATATAAAACACAAGTTTCGTAAGTTGTTCTCCTCTTACAGATACAAGTATTAAAAAAAAGTTGCAAGCATCAATAGATGAGTGCAATGATATTCAGTCTAAGTTAATCCCCAGACATCCAAATCCATGAATAAAAATTCATCAGTTTTAAATACACTGAGCCTATTAAGCAAGAACAAAAGCATATGCACAAAAGAGCTTTTAATATATTTCAAAGCCCACAAGAGCCATGGTCTCATTAAAATTATAAATTACACAAACATGGAATGAAGATTCAAACTGCAGTGCAGCTAAGGAGATTACAGAAAACCCCGCGTTCCATATGATAACACACCATGGCCCTCCCAGATGGGGGCTTGGAACAAAAAGGCCATCACTGCAGCTAGGGAAAACCTCCTTGTGATCTCTGGTTTCTGTTCAGCAGATGACAGCCAAATAATATGTTGATTATTCTGTTTGTGCTGCTAAGCTTGTAAGACGGAATAAAAGCGATATGATCTATTGTGAACTCAATGCTAATGTGTTGCTCCACTCAGAAATAATATACTGAATTTATTCCGAAACTATCTTTTTATCTGAGTTCCAGGTTTCAAACGCATGAACTAAAATAAAAAGCCAGCATAAACTATTATTTAATTCGAAGGTTTAAAGTAGAGCTGACACAATAAGTGAATCAAATACGTGGAGGCACCTTTCTCAAATTTAGCAGATGATCATATGCTAAGGTGCTGAGTACCTGCAAGGCGCTGAGCCCACTCCAGGCCCCCAAACTGCACTATCACAGAGAGCAAAAAGGTTACCAAAGAAGGCCCGTGTGCCTTATTTTATCACAGATAACTACCAGAAATCCAAATTTCAAGTGAGGACGTGGATATTTGTAAAATGGAAAATAAAACAGAAATAATCATTGAATAACCTCACTAATCTCACACCTCCTCATCCAAAATGCCTTCTCAAACACAATTTCTGAGTTTTTAAGAAGTGGCCACACAATAAGCACACAGTTCACATTACCCTTTTCTTCATGACACACTGCACTTCTAAACGGAAACCCAGGGACTGCTCATATAGCTCCTTTCACAATTACTGTGTACGTGCTAAAATAACCAATAATCTTCCCGGACTTTAATGGTTTTGAATTTTAGGTCTTTTATACCAGAAATGTTAAACATTCTGGCCAAAAAAAAAAAAAAAAAAAAAAAAAGGCCCTGTAACTTGGCAATAGTGTAAAAATATCAAGACCAAGGGGCTGCTTCACACTTCTGGGACCAATGGAAGCACGGCTGATACAAAGAAATAATGGAGACACACAGCTCAAAAAGTGCATAACCGTTTTCCCAGAAACATTAAAGTGTACTTAAAGGAAGGTCAATTACCTTTCTTCTTTCAACGTGGGACACAGAGACAGCTCTAAAACAGGCTGACTGAAAACAAGGGAGCTGGGAGATCTTTGAATCAAGTGCTTGTATGTTTTAAGACCCAGGTAAATTGCTTCCTCCGGAACAGAGTCCCCCAAGGCAATGAGATTACACATGTTTCTAATACGAAACCAGAGAAGACCTTGAAACAATCAGAGAAGCGTACTTTCATACCAGCAACCACAGCCTTTACCCTTTCCCATTTAAAATACAGCATTGTGCATGACTGTATAGTCCTACTTCCAGCTTGTCCTCAGTGAAGCCTGCCGGTTGTGGTCCTGCCTGATTCCTTCCTGATGGAGTTGGCCGGCGTCACTGGGTGGGAAAGCCAGAACCAGCATAATCCTGCACTGGGTCAGTGACTCCATCGCTGTTCGTAGCAACAAACAAATTGCTTTATCTAGCTCCTTGTAACACGCCAGTAGGCATTTCAGTTCAACCACTGCTCTTCTGCATGTCATTACCAGGCTAAGGATGGAGTAGTTCATAAATTTCAGACAGAATGAGCAATAAGGGCAGTAAAACTGCTCATTAGGGAACACTACACCACCTCAGGTTACTTCCAGAGCAGCAGTGGCTGAATACCCCAGCCGGCATTAACCTACCTGTCTGGAGGAGCTAGCGAACCCTCAGTGCCCAGAACACATCGCTGGCCACCACGCTGGCAAGCTTAGGCTGTGACTTTGTCTGGCCTGCCAAGAAGTGACATCCTTTCATGTAAGCACGTTGGCAAAGATTCTTGTCTTTGCGATCAAGTTTTTGAGATTCCTTTCCAATCGACTGTCAGTTCCTACTCCAATGTAGAAACTTCCTGAGTCACAGCTAGCATGCCTGGCACCGCTTCAGTGGAAGTCAGAGCCTGTTGCTGAAGCTAATCGGAGAAGAAGTCAGCAATACAGATCCTATCCTGCAGCAGAGCAGCCAAAAGTTACTTCTAAGTATACGAAAACTCCTCAATTACATTTCCTTTACACAAGAGGGGAGGTCGGGCAGGTGGGGCAGCACAATTACAAGACTCACGACGTGGATTTTGTTAACTTTTATATCCAGAAAGTACTACAGAAGTACTTGTCGGAACATTACTGGTTGGTTTGGGGCAATAGCAGAAAAGAGGGAAAGTCCTCCGTACAAAAACACCTTTAAGAATATCCCAGCAAGCAGAGACGAGCAACTCGAGCAATTTCAAATCCTGAAGGGGATCGGGTCAATCTTTTCTAAGCACGGACAAGCCTCAAGTGCTTTGCCACAACATTCATGGGATTCGGGTTTCACAATGGTGCAGAGATAATGGGGACAGAGATGATGGGGAAAGCTAAACCGAAAGAGAGCACCTCTTTTAAAGGCCCACCCTGTAGGCGAGGAGCAAGCACCGCCTGCATTCCCGCAGCTGCTGGTACTGGAGAATTTTAAGAGAAATTGCACAGTGCTGTGGAATAGTGCACTGGAAGACTAAGAGCCTTGGCAGAAAATGTAATGCTTTTCCAAAGTTCAAAAGGGGACAATTTTTAACCTTTTAACAGCAGCTTTAGGAAAAGATGCTAATAGAAACTATAATGTCAGCAACACACATTTTTTTTTTTAGACATTCAGTCAATCTTGGAATCTAAAAACACATATGATACATTCTGTATTTTCGCATGAACTGTATTAATAAATATTATATATTTAAAAATCACAGCTATTTTACTTTTCCTTCCCATAAAACATCATGGCCTACATTATTTGCCTGGCTTTAGAAACACCTGCTTAATCAAATATGCACAGCCAGATACAGCTGGAAATCAAAAACAAAGACTTGAAAATATCAAAGAATTTAAATTACATTTTTCTAGTTGAAACACAAACTTCACCTTATCCACTGATATGCTGAAGCAACAAAAAGTTTTACTCTTTCAGGGCAGTCATCTGTATGCTCTATGAAATAGTTGTGGATGTTAAGCTTTGGAAAAGGTTAGAATCACTCTCTCAAATTCTAGATTTTAATCCTGAAGTAAGCTTTAAATGGACGTGGAACCCAGCGTGAAAAACATCATAGAATATCAGAAACCACGATGCAAATAATACTCCTCCTCTAGCTGGCTATTTTTTCCATTGCTTTTAGTCCTACTTTAGATCTATTTTTAAATTATCATGATTGCTTGAAATAAATGTGAATTCATCTTTTTAAAATAAACAGTGGTAAACTAATCCCTGTGAAATACATGACTGATTTGTACGATGCTTATTAAGACAGCACACTCAACTTAAAGCTCATCTTCACTACAACCGTTCTGCAACCTTCAGTAATTCTATACTGTATACTTTTATATTCTGGAATTATGGGAACATATTTAATATCTGCACAGAAATTACAATGGTCATTTCAGTAATAACTTTTTAACGATCTACATTTATTAAACCGTTGTCCTCAGCACATAGCATAGAGTCAACCATACTGCTTGGATTCACGTTGCCTGATTTATGTACTCCCAGTTTAAAAGAACTGCTTACGTTCGACACAGGTTCCAATTTTTATCACAGTTGTTCAGTAAATAAAACCCACAGAGGCACCGAGAAAACATCTAGAGGCTTTCCGAAGAAAATCATATCATGTTTTATACAATATCACACGATTGGTATGTCTTAAACTCTCCCGCTAATCCTCGCGTTTTCCAGGGAAGGATTGGGTAAGTAGTTTTTAAGCTTTTTTCACACTGAAAAACCCCAGGTCTTTCAGCGCCAGAACTTCCAGGATTAAACATTCTTTCCAGTTGTTGGCTCATGCCCTGAAGATCCTGCACTCTCAAACATCCTATTCTAGCCAGTTCAAAGATCAGGAAAATGAAGCCATCTTCTTTGCGGTCATAATCCATGACCCATGCTGTTAGATACTTAAGAACATCTCAAAAGCAAACTACCTTGTTTCAGCTCGCAGCGTGAGCTCGGCGGGGTGCAGGACCACATGACTGCCGGCCCTACCTCGTCAGGTGACGCGGGCGCTAATCTGATTTGGTGACTATAAAACTTTAATCAAGCCTAATGCCATCACATTCCAGGCCTGATGAGGGGAGCTGCTTTGCGATACAAAACCAAACGCTAATAAGATTATGAATCAGGACTGCCATTAGATTGCAGCTTTCTAGTTTTCTATCCCATACGTAAACCAAAGAAAAATATTGCTACAAACCAATCAGGCAGACATACGGTTTTGAAACAAAATTAACTAATGTATTTTATTCCAAAACAGCATTTCACTCATTGCCAGGGAAGGACAAGAGAATACGCTGGATCTTATAAGGCACAATTAAAATGTAGCAAAACCCATTAATTTGAAATCAAGGTAAGTAAGAAATGTATAACATGTAGACACGACAGTCAGAGAAACACTACTTAAACAACACAACTTGCTGTAGCTGAAGGACCTAAGAGTTTAAACCTGTAACCAGTGTAGGCTGAATTCCAGTAAACAAAGCAAGAGAAGAATGGAAAGCAATTACGAAGACACTTGCTCATGATTTGCAATCACCTCCTTGCTCTGTAGGTTCTCTGCATCTCAATTCCATTCACAGAGCAGGAATAATAGGAGTTAGCTACCTACTAACATATAGTTAAGGATGAGGTTTTTCTATATTGTAGTATCTGGAATTACAGTTCCTGTGGTGTTGCTTTCCGAACTGTCAGACAGCTCCTAGTGGAATCCTTCACAATGGCTGGAAATTTTGGACCGTGGACACGTGACCCCTGGCAAACTCTCAGTATAATTCAAGAGAGAGAAAAAGCTAATATCATTCCTGAAAATGAAACGCCATTGACTTCAAAATTAAGAAAATTCCACACACTCGCTTTCTTCTCTACTCTTCTAAAATTTGCATGCAAACAAGGTCAGGTGCTGTAAGTGATGTTTTTACAGGCACATATTCATTTGTAAAGTTTATGGTATTAAATAGTTAACTTTTTCAGAAAAGCTTAAATCCTTGAAAAAGAGCTTACTTTCACCTGCTTTCTAAATCAGTAGGGTGTTAATTCTACTCCTCACCATAAAACGTGACAGATGAGAAGCAAACATCACAAACAGAACTATTGCAGTAATTTCTGAAATTCGGTTCTTATACTGAAAGACTATTTATACTTCTCCACAATTCTGTGGTAATACAGTCTCTCCTGGTGTAAATTACAATGTTAGAGGCATTTTCTCTGTATTTCAGAAGATACCATCTCACAGAAATCATTACAAAAGTTTCACTTTATGTTAAAACATAAAAAATTCTCAAGTAGCTGTGAGGTTCATTCACCCTGTGAGATGAATCAACAGCTCGCAGCAAAAGCTGGAAGGTTTCGATGCCCACTGCCCACTGTGTGTAAATACCCTTTTCCTTATTGCGTCTGCTCAGCAAAAACACAAGATCAACCTATCAAGAAAGCAGATGGGTAGTTCCACGTCAGATCAGTGAGCTGAATCGGCTCTAGAAAGGATCTGACAAGCCCCTGGCTCTGCTGGACTGAATCAGTGGAAGCAGAGGAGGAAAAGGAAATGAGACTTTCTCTTGTAGCGACAGTGGCACATTATATCCAGTCAGGAAAGGCTGAGATTTCCAGGAATCTTTGACTGAAATTAAACATGTTTCATGCAAGAAATTCTAAAAATGGTAGGAGCACGGCACAAATGTTGCCAATTACAAAACACTTTTGGAATTTGGGTTCTGTGTCTGACAATTATTTAGCCTCTAGTTTTAATTTCAAGGGGAAAATGAGATAAAAAGAAAGAATAGAATAACTACTTGTCAGAGAAATAGTAATAAGAAAGAGAATAATAGAAAGAGAAGGATCAGCCCTGCACATTTATTTATACCTATTCTGTAAAGTTAATGTAATTTGTTTTAATATCCTTAAAAACAAGCAAAGAAGTACTGTCTTGCTGAAGGAGCAAAAGTAAGTGTGCTGCTCTGCATGGGGGTGACGGTAAAAAAATAAATCACCAAGACAACATGCAGGTAGTTTATCATTCAATTCTGTCTCTGATACGTACATGGCCACTTAACAAAGGTAACCTCTCTGGGTTACAAGTGTTCTATACCAAAAGCTCTCTAATACATAGGTTATACACACCTGCAAGCACTCACTGCTGAAACAATTTAGGTATTGGACGCTGGAACTATAACACAGAAAGAAATGGAAGAGCTGATGTGAGGCTTTAGAAGTTGCGAACTCTGCCAGTTTCAAACTCCTCATGCAACGACACACGGCGTTTACACCAACAAGACCTGATTCTTGAGCTTTTTCAAAAGAATTGTGAATCCTGGTCCAGATTTCCACCAATCATTAGTCAGATCATAGGAAATGACATTTAATAGATATATTTATTTCTTGCCGTGTTTGTTTTTTGTTTATTTTTTTTAAACATGTCTTTTGATTCTCCACCACCGCCACTTGTGCTGGACAATAACCTAAGTTTGAAATTAAGCGTTTATTACTCAATACCTCAGAGTTTGGCAGCAAATACAGAGCAGTAAGACAACCATCAGGATACTCTTGACGAAGACCTGTAACTGCCCTCTCTTTAACGTGAAAAGAAGCCGGGCAGCAGCAAAACGAACGCGCTGCCACCAGCCAGGAGCACACACTGCTGAAACTTCACGTCCCTGTGCACGGAACTGATGTGCAGGGGAGAAGCGGTACTGCAGGGTCGTTAACATAATGTTAATGTATTGATCTTTCTTCCTGTTTATATTTAATATGAGCATTCATGATTTTTCATTAAGTAAAAGAGAAAAAGCACTCGACAAACACATGCACCTGAAAACCACGGTTTGCAACAACAAAGCACGCACGCATCCAAATTAAATTAAGGATCGAGAGGAGGGATTTGTACTATTAGAGCCCCAGGAGCTCACCCGTCTGTATTTACCCTACCCCCCCCCAGGAGCGCTTCCCCAGCCCCGCACCTGACGGGGCCGCCCGGGGCCCCCCCCACCGCCGCCGTTACAGGAGGCTGCCGGGGCCCGGCCGGGCTTCACCCCCGGCCCCTCCGCCTCCAGCCCGAGGGAAGCGAAGCGAGCAGGGCCGGGGTCTCTCCGTGCCGGATCTCTCCGTGCCGGGGTCTCTCCGTGCCGGGGTCCCCCGGGGCCACCCCCTCAGCCCGGCCCCGACCCCGACCCCAGCCCCGCTCCCCTCAGCGCGCTGCCCGCTCACCTGCCCGCTCGCCACCGGGCCTCCCGGCCCTCCACGTGCCAACAAGGCGGGCTGCCATTGGGCAGCGGGCTCCCCAGCCGCCCTGCTATTGGCTGCGCGCAGCGGGCGGGCTCGCCCCGCTGTCAGGCGAAGCCGAAATGGCGGCGCGGGGCGGCGGGGCCGGTACCACAGCGGGCACCGCAGCCGCGGGCGGCCCCGCCACCAGCTTCCAGCGCAAGGCGGCGGGCGGCAGCCGCCTGTCCGCCCTGCCGGGCACCCGGCCCTCCGCTCGGCACGGGCAGCTGCTGCTCTCCAGTGGGCTGCCCTCCCTGGACGCTGTGCTAGGTCGGTGGAGAGCGGCTCCCCCTGCCCCTCATCCCCCCCCCCCCCCCCGCCGGGCCCCTGAGCGCGGTTCCCTGAGGCGAGGGCAGCGGGCGGCGCCCCCGGGGCTTTCGCTCGTCCCCTCCTCGCAGAGATGGAGCTCGTGAAGTGCTCTGAGCGCTTGCAGGGAGTCCTTTCCTCTTCCTTTTTTCAGTGTGGAAATAGCGGCTGTGGCACGGCGTGGGTCGGGCCGTGTGGACAGCTCCCGGTGCCGGCAGCTCCCTCAGCCTGCGGGCGCTCCCTGACGAGATTTGGGGTGGGTTGTGGAAATGGGGAAGGCTTTTTTCCCAGTGTATCTAAGGTTATTTCTAAAACACCTTTTCCTTGCCTTAATGCTCAGTAATTTCCTGACCTAACGGGCTTTACACCTTAAAAAAGACCCTTCTCTTTCACCCTAGGAACAGAAACTCTTGGAAATACTTTAACTTTTTTTTAGGATGTGGCATCTCTGAAAAACCCTATATCCGATATATTCTATATCAAACCTTCACTGGCCTCCTTGCCCTTCAGTCACAGCTTCCTGGGAGCTGAGTGGGGCCCTCAAAGGCTCCTCGTGGGGCTCGTGCACCATCTCCGTGGCCCTCCATGGGGCTCACCCCTTCCTTACACGTTTTGGTCCAGGAACTGCAAGCCAGATACTGAATTATTTGGCAGACAGAGGTAGCTTAGGAATAACTGTAAGTAAGGGACATGGGAGCAAGCGTGGTGTTACTAGACACAGGTCGAATTAGGAGCTTTGGAAAAGAGGGGAAGGCAGAGGATACATGGAGGAATTTCTTGCACCTCACAGCTACATGTTGATTTGCACAGAGTTGAGCACTAGCTATTTCTTAGTAAGTGCATTTCCCTTAAAAAAAAAAAAAAAAAAAAAAAAAAGAAAAAAAAAAGTGGTAGATCAGTGCTGCACTGCAAATGCTGTCTTAGTAGTAAGGCCCTCTGCATCCCCCGGCTTTATATTCAAGTGTATCTTCAAGTGTTACTGACCATGTTTGTATGATTTCAAAGGAGTTCTCTGTAGAGTTGCAACTATTGTATAATGTAAACATCCCTTGTTTGGTGTTACATGGTCAATTTCAAGCTGCTTGAGAAAAGGCCACAGATACTCATTGAAAACAATCGTTGACACTTCTCAAGTTGCAACATTTCTTGTTTCCATCCCTAGGATCTGAAACCTCATTGCTCTAAGTAGCAATGCAGAAAGTTAGAAAACTCGCCTGGTTGTTTGCGTGTAGTACTGCCTTAGATACTAGCAGAACAAAATAAAAATAGAAAAAAAAAGAAAAAAGAAAAAAGAAATACAAGTTCACATCAGATTTCTTAGGGAACATAAAGATTTTAACTTCCTTCTGATTTTATCAACGTTCCTGCTACTTTTTGCTGCGGCCTGCTTTTTGCCTAATTTACTATTATTGTTGCTCATTGAAATACGAACACATTACCATGGTAACTGCAACAGTTTTACATTCCGTCAAATAAAATATCCTTGCTTAAACTCTCCACAACATCTTATAACATTCAGCCAACCTTCCTACTCAAGTTTCCCTTTAGCATCCAGGGTATACACACATTACAGCTCTGGCTTGTAGGAAGAGGCACTACAACTGGTGACCTGAAAATAAAGCTTGGGAGTACTTTGTGTTGAGGTACTGGCTGACAAATATTCTCTCTTGGACGAGCTGTTTAAAGACAAGAGACACTACATCTGTGGTGGCTACAAGGGAGCTTCAGATAACCAAGATTTTCAGTCATTATTGCCATGAAGTAATCCTTACTTATGGCTCTGACCCTATTTCCTATGTGAAATTGTGTTTTGGTAAAATCTCATCATTTTGAGTTACTTTTTTTTCATGTACTAGTTTTAAATAGCTGTTGTTAGCAGCACATGCTTTCTGTCTCCTCAGAGAATTGAATATTTAAAGCGAACTTTGTATCAAGCGTGATTTTGGTACTTTTTTCTCCTTTATCCTTGTGGTAGAGCTTTTGTGTGTGTGTGTATATATATATTTTTTTATTTTATTTTCTGAACAGACAAAATGGAGCAAAAATTGGTGAACCAGAACACAGGGATTTCATACTGTCTTTCTAGTAACTAGTACTTACAGTTCTTTTAAAAAAGTATCTAGGAAATATTCGATTCCTTGATACATTTGCCATAAATATTGAAGAGTTTGTACATCTCGGTTCAGGAGCATAGCTTAAGCTATCTGCCATGCACTGAGACACAGCGATGAAAGGAGTAGCTGACTGAATGTTTGCACTGTGATGTGCCACTAAATTTCTGGTAGCCTCATGGCATGGCAGTGAAGTGATTCTGCTGTGTTTTGAGTTCAGGCATAACAAAGGAACAATATTAACACTTTTGTGACTTTTGTAGAAGCCTTGTGATCATTTTAGACATGCTGCTACCACACCTGTACCGCCGATGCAAGCAAAAAATATCTCTTTACTCTTTTGTTTTTATGGTCTTGTGTTTCACAATTTTTAGTCTTTTCTTTCACAGGCTTTGGCCTGTGATTTGATGTGTTTATTTGTTTGGCTTTGTTTGTTTGTTGTTGTTTATTTTTTGCTGTTGTTTTAAGTAGGAAATACAAGGTCAGCAGCCAGAATGTTTCATGTCAGGTGTTCGTCTACTTTGTAAAAGCACTTACTGTTTTGGCTGCTTACTCAGCATGACTTATAAGCAGCATCCTTGTTCTACCTATACAGAGCAACATTTGGAGCTGTTTTATGTCTTCTAGTTCTGGCTTGCTTATGCCAAGTCCTGTATCTTGGCTTTTTATAGTAGGCAGCAAGTAATGTTATGCTACTAATGCACAATATCTAGATTGCTCTAATATCATTTATTGATACTCAAACATTGATACCTTGTGTCTTGGCAGTCATATTACAAGTAACACTTCCTTAAAATATTTCTTTGAATGTTTTTTTTCCTCCAATCTGTTGATATTCTGTCCTGGTGCTAAAATCCTTAATTTTGGAGGTAATTATGTATAATATGAAAATGGAAAAGCACGTATATTGTTTGCAAATCCTGTTGATGTTATAATCTGTATAATTATATTGCATTCTAGGTCGTCGGGTGACTTTTGCTAGAATGTGCATAGAAACTTAGCTGCTCAGCAGCATTAAGGAGCTGAAGATGAGCTCACATAAATCAGTGGTGAATGCAGAATTCATTGTCTCTTGATAAAAATGAAGTCTACTGTAGTCCTTTGGCCTATGGTCCTTTGGCATCTGTTTGGCCTACAGGAGAGAAATTTACTTCTTCTCTTCCTCCTGGGTGTACATCAACTTTATAAGTGCTACAGATATTTGTAGTCCCATAAGCAGAAATAAAGATGAAGAAATCGATCCAACTCCTTTAGGAATCAATTTCCAGTGAAGTTTAATGAGCTCTTAATTTGATAGACTGTTACACTATTCACTGGAGTCTGACTGTAGAGACTTCTTTTATCAAAACCTTTGGATGCTGCGCTGATGTGATTCAGTTTGCTCCCAGCTTGCTTTTAGATCAGGATTTAATTGTGGAAGACATACTGCAGTTTCATTCATGCAAAGCACTGCAATAGACTGGTTTCATGTGATCATCCAAATGCTTCCAAAGCTTTTGGAGCTTTCCTGTCACAGTCTTACATTCAATAAAATATTTGTAGTCTACCTTCAAGTTATTCCAATATTTTCTGTCTTGGAATGCATATTACACAATTTTTTGCTCTTCACGTGAAGTAAAACATGATCTTTTCTTATACCTTCTCTGTTTAAATTCATTCTTGAGACAATCATTTAAACCACTGTTACATAATTATACTTGTTTTCTCTTTGAGGAACAAATAAATCAGTCAGAACAAGAGTTCATAGATTTTTTTTTCTTTTTTTTTTTTTTTTTGTAATACTGTTGAGATTGATAGGATAAGAGCCTGTGTATCAAAACATGGGCTGTATCCGTTTCAGTCTCTTATTCATTTGGTCATCTGTGATTGGAACATAAGCATTGATTGCAATTGTTTAAGCAAAAAGAAGAAAGTTGTGTCCAATTGGTTAAAATATATTTTTATTTTTAAACAAATATTTCATGCAGCTGTATTGATAGAGCTGCTTCTGTGTCCAAGACATACTCAAAAATACTTTAATAGTAGTTTTTTCAGGTTTATTTTATTGTATGAAGTGTCAGTCCAGCTCTTATTGGGTGAAATCATACCTGCCTTATTGTTTTGTCTATTTTCAGTAATACAACAAAAACTAGGGAGCCAGGATTTTGCCTGACTGACTTCAGTGGGAATTTGTGAGCATCTTAGCAGGCCACTTTATGTACGTGGTTCTTGGTACAAAGCAATATCACCTGGTAGTGATTGATATGGATGTACTTTGGAGATTGTTTACTCACTTGAGTCATCCAAGTAAAAATTCCCTGGCAGAGATCATAAATCGTTATAGTAGGACTTGAGTATAGTTGCATAGAGCTCTGCAGGATCTTTTTTGCCATGACGATGATAGTACAGTATATTGTGAAAGTAATTGTAATGTGTAATATATAATTACATGTAATGTGTAATTATTTCATAATAGAGAATTGTAGGAAGTATTGCAAAGGTAATTAAAATGTTGTTCACTTTTGTATTTTTAAATTCCCTGTTATCACCTTTCTTTGACTTATAAACTAAGAAAACTCAATTGTTCTCTAACGTAGCATTAAAATGTAGTCTTACTCTCTTCTTCATTTTGTTTTCTTTCCAGGTGGAGGCTTAGCTGTTGGAACCCTTCTTCTTATTGGTTAGTATAGAATATATAAATAAAATATATCAGAATGTGGCTTATTCTGCTAATTTCAATATATTATTAAATGACCTGTCTTTTTATTGTGTATAAAGACCACACTTCCCATTTCTCTTTTAAATGCTATGGAGTTGCTGAATTAAAGCTTTTGAGCTATACCTCAAAAGAAAACAAGGATCTAAGTAGCACATAATGCAAGCTAGCTTCACAACTTGAGAGAGTGTCATTTCATCCTTCCCACTGTAACCGTCCTGATGTTCTGAAGTAGGCTTTTTACATCTAAGAAGTTAAGTCTGCTGATCACTTAAACAATATTACTAGAGATAATTTAAATTTCGTTGGTATGAAATATGTTTGCAAAAACAAGGTCTTCTTGCCTCTAGAGAAAGACACTAGTAGGCTGGCAGTTGTTCAGTCTTTCAACCTTAAGTAAGATGTAATCAGTAATTTTCAGTTATTTTCTGAAGGAGTAAAATGATGTGGTCCAAACATTTTCCCTATATTTACTTCCACTTTCAAATGACAACCATCACTAAGGAGACCAGTCTTTAACTTCACCTGCCTTTGTGTCTCCATTTGTAGATTGGGTCATGATATTTTGAACTGTTACAACATTTCAAATAATTTTAACACTGAAGAATATAACAGTGAAATACGGAGAGGGCTTATCTGAGTTCTCTTCTAGACAATATTGGGGTTACATCATGTTATTTTTGGCTAGTATAGGGTTTATATGAACCTGTCCTAGAAATTGAACAGTTTTCAGTTTCCCCGTGAGAAAGGTAATTGCTCTTATTATGTCTTGCTAGTTCTTATTTCTACATTTTAACTATCATTAGAGGCTGTTTAGAGACAGATGTTGCTGTCTTTAGTGAATCTTAGAAAATCTCAATTTTTAAATAAAAATCTATAAACTGCTGTATGTTGTGATGCAGGTCTAAGTAATTTGAATAGTTGTCTGACAGAAAAAGTTCACTGACATTACCTGATTTCATATAGGTTACCACCTGTCTAATGGCAACCATTTAAGTTCAAATTTTTTGAGAATGCTGAATTGGTACAGCAGTTCACTTTTGGTAAAAGAAGTTGTCCAAATCCTCCTCTCTCTTCCTGGCTGTGCAGTCCTCTTCCTTGAGCTGGTACTAGTGCTTTTCAATTCTTTGCTGAGATGATTCAGCTCTCTAAGCATACAAAAAACTGATCTGGTTAAAGTGGAGACTTTTGTCTTGGCTTAGTGACCAGAGTTAATATGTGAGATGTGTACCAGAGCTGGTACAAGGGGAAGAGGAGAACTGAAGAGTCAGAACTAGAAGAGAGTATTTGGCCTTTCTTGAGGAAGAGAATACCAATTAAGCTTAATTTTCTTATGACATTTCACCCACATTTATGTGAACTCAGGGGAAATGTTAAAAATTTTATGTCTTAACTGCTTTAAGAGATCTTTTCTGACACAATTTGAGAAGAGCTTCAGTCTTTCTATGATTAGAAGGAGGAAAAAGTTAGAACCTATCATATTTTTCAGAGATCACAGATTATGAAACTTCTTGTCTTGTCTTCCCATGATATTCATTGTCCCTGTCAGTAGAACTGGCTCATATCAAATGAATCTTCTGTCTATAAAATTGACATGAAACAAAAGAAGTTGGTTCTTTACATGGTATGCAGTTAAGTAGTGGAATAATTTACCGTAGAGTGTTGTGAAAGAAAACAAATAATAATAATAATTTTTTAAAAAATCATGCTATCAGTGGGAAAGTAGGCAACTTCATGGAACAGAAAGCAGTTTGGATTACTAAGTACATGGATACCAAGCCTGGTTTGGGAAGTCCTTGAGCTACTAACAGTGCGAGGCTGAGCAAGCGAAGCACTGTATTTGCTTGTTCAGTTCTTATTACCCTATCCTAAACATCTGCTTTTGCCTACTGTTGAGCATAGGGTTAGATATCCATTTCAGCTGACCTAAATGGCACCAGATGAAGTGAATACAAAAGGTGGTGACCTTGCTGTTCTAATGAAAGAGATGCCAATACTCCGTGATTTGAAAATGATAGGATTCTTACCTGGATGGTTTTTGTGTTTGTTTGTTTTTTCCTCTGAGTGCATGACTGTTTATTTGTGATCTGCTATTAAGCTTAGCTTATAGAAACATGAAGGAGAATTTCACTTTTAGATTTGAAAACTATTTTTTTTCCAAAATAAAACTTTCCATATGTTATTTTGAAACGTGTAATTATATACCAAAAGTCTTGAAGGGAGAACTATATTTATTCATGACTCATTAGTCTAAAAACTTTTAGACTAATTTTTAAAGTTGGTGCAGGCAAAATTGTAGCTGCATTGTTAGAATATCCTGTCAATACACACAAAAAAATCTGTCATGAGATTAGTCTAGGCAAGCTTAATATTATACAGGATTGAAGCTGTCAGCGATAAACCTCCTAGGAAGATCTTCCTGCGTTGTACTCCAAGTGTTATAAAAAGGTTAAATTCTTCTCCCCTCCCTTCAACATTCTCTAAGGCAAGAATAAATTGCATTACTTTTAGCTTAGCTCCCTTTGCAAATTAAATGCTCATCTTCATTATTTGACACATTATCTTGGTTAATTTAACCAAATAATAGTAGATTCAGGATATTAAAATATTTATTTTAACTGTTGTGTTCTGGAGATGTAGTAATGGCACAGGTTACTGGATGTGACTGTAAAGTAATGTTTGAAATATAAGTGCTCAATTTTTTTAAATTCAAATCATAATAATAAGCATCATGATTTCAATTGATTTCAGTTGAACTTCTATAGTATGTTCTTTTGACAGTGTTTTATTTATATGAAAATTAGAGAGTTGAGGTACATGATTATCTTACGCAAGATACTAGAGGAACCTGAAACTTACTGGGTTTTGTTCCTATAGTAAGATTTATTTTTTTTTTAACTGGTACTCTAATTTCAAGAGAGATTCCTGTACTGGGTTTATAAGAAGCGGTAAAACTGGCATTCTGACTCTTGAGTGAAATGGAATTTGAACGCTACCCAGACAGTTTGCTCAATACCAATGTGTGACCACTTGTTGGCTCTTTCACCTTAAACTGCTCCAGCAGATTAGCCTTATGGAAGAGTCTCCCCTTTCAAAACAAACAAATAGTATAGCTGCTGATTAAACAAACTCCTTTCCTCCCACTCCCCAGTGTGCTTAGACCTGCTGTTTCGCCACCCTTAGGAAGAGTTTTCAGAACAATGTGGTTTGCATTCTGTATAGTGAGTTACGGTGTGCTCAGATAGGGCTGTCCTGGGTACCCTATCGGAGCCTGTTCCTACATACCTTTGAGATGCTGTAGCTTTGACAAGGTCATTGATGGCTAAATGTTTTAAAGATTATCAGTAGGAGGGTTTTTGTTAGTAGCTGAGGTCAATTATAAAAAGTTAAAGTTGTTTGGTTAAAAGCAGGTCCATACCTGTGCGTTCGAAGCCCTGCAGCAGTTTCAGCTACTTTAATTAGCTATTCTTATTTTTGTTAGACATGCAATTTAACCTGACTGGTAAGAGCTCTCGTCACTTGTCAATATAATTGAATTTATCATCTTTTTAAAAATTGAAAAAGAAAATCTCCAGAGAGGTGCAAAACAGTGATTTTCCAAATATAATTATACAAAATACAAGTTAATCAGAATTCACCTTTCTGAAATGTGGCCAAATGCCAAATATTGTAACTTGTATGTTTGACAACTCGGTGTTGGCATGTGCTAATTAAATGCAAGTGACACAGAGTATATCCCCTCAGGGTTAGTAAATGTGGACATTAGTAAAGTATCTTTAAAATGGAATTTCAGATTATTGAAATAATCGCATCTTATAACCTGCAGCAATTCAGAGAAATGTTTCGTAGCTACAGAAAGACTCACCTTAGGTCACAGTACTATGCTGTAGAGCTATCTGGTGAAAAAAAATGATCAATACTGATAGGCTATGACAGGCTTTTGGCAGCTCTAGGGCAACCTGTCTAGGCTTTGTAAAGAGGGGAAAAAAAGCTATCTGTACATTACATTGCTGCAGTCTTATTTTTTCACCTTATAGCTCTGATCTTTGTAAGTAATTAAGCTACAAATTATCTCTGGAGTTTTTCAAAGACCTTTGTGTCATTCAATATACAGATGTTTAAAAGTTAGTTGTTACAAATATGATCCATGCATCTTTGTTGCCTTATGGTGACTTTTGCTCCCCTTCAAGTTACAGCGCTTCTCCTCCATCCTACCCTTGCAACACAAACACCTCTGGTGCAGGGGGAGCACTTAGGGCTAGGGATTTTTTTTAATTCTTGATGCCACATGTTTAGACATAAATTTCCATAATTACATGAGATTTTTGTCCTTAATGATTATATAAACCATCTGGTTACAGTGCCTCACACATATCTGCTCTCTTTGTTTTCTGTGCTCCAGCTTAACTCCAGTATCTTAAAATTTGGTATCTAATTCCATGACCCACTGATTCCTACTAGTCCCACAGACAGTCCATGCACAAAGGTGTTGAGTATGTCTCGTAAGTGTTCAGTAGCCTGTACGGAATAGGGGTGAGAGAAGCCAGAAATAGGAATTGGTCTTTATCCTTTGTTTTCGACGTGGCTGTATGCTGGAATTCATTGTGCCGATACTGACAATACTGCATTTTCTTCATAACTGTTTTGGCCATGAAAGCATGCTGTTGTGGAAAGAGGCCTCCAGATAACGGTCAAAATAAAGTATTTTATTTATGTCCTTAATCTGCACCATCAGAAAAGGTTTTGTCCCGGAGACAATATACATAACTTCTAGGTAAATGATCTCTTTTCCTTGTATAGTTTTACGCTTCACTAGTTACTCACCTGCTACTTAGCTATACTCTTTGTTCCGAAAGAATCAGAGAAAGCTGTGGACTGTTGTGTGACTTGTGGTGACTGGACCCAGAAAAGAGTCTGCAGCTGCACAAGTCTCGTTTGTCTGTGTGCCTTGTTAGCTAGAAGTGAAGTTCACAATGAAGGCTGCTGACGGGACAGCCATTTAGTACAGAGGCTAAGAATAAAGATTTGGGCCAGGCTTGTCTTAAGTTTCTTGGCTGACTAAAATACACTTAATGTTAGTTCCTACCCGTATAGAAAGGAGGTAGTTCTTCTGGATGTGTGTGTAATTTGGAAAAATAAAGATAACAGTCAAGCATTTATCGTAGCCATCAACGAGTAAGTCCAGGAGTTATCAGAAAACAAAAATCCTTGAAAGCATTTTGCCCACTTTACCTATGAAAATAATCAGTGAGCTACTGAAATACCTGTGCTAAATGATTTGTTTGTTTATTTAGAAAAAGAAAGCTGTACTCCTCTGGTTTTGAATAGCAATGTAACTGTTGAATCCAGGGTACAATGGATGCTATCAGAAAAGCCCCATATGGGTGCACTTTAGATCTTTTGAATACCACAAAAGTTTAGTGACCTAGAAATGAATCAATAAAAAGCCATCCTCTATGTGACAAATTGAAGAACTGAGGGATTCTTACAGATGCATTGACTTTAACAATTCAAGATACACTGTTTGTAAAGGCTTTCTGAGACACATTTAATCCTTTGAGTACTGTAGCAGACTATGAGGTGTTTTATATTTAGATCACTCTCCAATAGTTCATTTTCATGTTTTCACTGTTAAGTTTACTGTTAAGAAAGTTGATGTAAGAAGACAAGAGGAAAGGCTAGTGCTAAAATGCTTCTTCACACTGAACAACATTTTTAATTTGCTAATGTGAAAGCTCCTCATTGCTTTGCAAAAGGAGGTTTGGAAGGGTATGGCAGGGTAAAAACCTCTTCAGTCCCGTTAGATTAGAAATAAATCTAACACTCAAATTATAATCTTGGGCAAGTCAGTGGAAGGGTTTATTTCCTGTTCCCCACCACTTCGTATACATATAAAAAATATTCTTTACTACTACAGTCTCATTCCCTCTTAGTTTAGTTACATAATCATCAATGCACAGTATGATTTCTTACATTTATCCAGTTTTACAGAGTTTCTATGCTATGTTTGGCACATAACTGACCATGCTGTTTACTTCCTAAGGAATAATTAATATTAAAAATGATGATCCAGAGAGACTCTCTGTATAGTTGCAAACACAAACCCAAGCTAAAAATGCTTTGTTTAAATGGGATATTGGCTCATACTCTGGTAAATTGAGTTAAATCCTGTCCATATGCAATGCAGCTTGGTGTTTGTGTGCTCCAAATGATGAAGAAGGTGAACTTTAACCTATACATGAAAATCACGTTTTGTGATTTGTCAAGATGTGGTAAATATTACAGCTGAGGATTCTTCCAGAATGCCCGACTTATGTCCCTTTTCTTCTTTTGTTTGAAGGGAGGGAGGTCTAACAGTATTGCCTCCACTGACATCTGCTGCAGCAATTATATGGGAGGCTTGGTGACCTCTTAGGTAGCTCAGACATACTTTTTATTTTTTGAATAAATAGATATCATGCTGTCACTTTACTGATTTGTAAGTGGCTTTGGTTCTTAAACTGAGAGCTTCATAGATGGAAATTAGCACATGGAAGTCTATATTCCATAATGTATAGCTGTAAAGAGCTGTGGGTGGGAACCATATATGTTCCTGGACTCCAGTTACAAACCACTCCAGTTATGTTTGTGTTGTTGGTTTGTTGTTTTTTTTTTTTCCTCTTTTTGAAGCAATTTAAGGGCTAGGCAGGTTTCAAATAATACGTTTAACAAATAATACTGTAATACTTCTTAAAAACTTGAGTTGGTGTCAGTTCTACTCTTTGCTTCCCCGGTTGGGATTTGGTTTTATCTGAAATGAGCCTTTTGTCTCCATCCTAGTCTCACAAGGATCAACCTCCTCAAGTCATGGCACAATCTATGGACCTGAATCACTAGGAAAACACTTCTTTAGTATCTTTATTAATCACTAAGTAGAATAAAGGAAGCTGGAATAAACTATATAAAGTATTTAATGGCTCTAAACTTTCAAGGAAATAAGTTTGTAATTCTGTAATTCTTTTAGGAATTTCACCAGTTCTGGTGAAATTTTAACAGGAAACAACAGTAAGCATTTGTGAATATTGCACTTCTCACTGTACTGATCTGTCCATATTCTTCACTAGATTGTTATTTTTGGAAAGATAAATGTGCCACTTTTATGTTAATATGTTACTGGAAGTGGATCAGAAGGCTAGTATGTCCTGCTAAGCAGGTTAACAGTCTCAAAGGTAAACGAAAGAATATAATCTCAGTTCTTAAATCCCTTAGCTTACAATAAGATGCATGCATCAATGGCTAGTAGTAGTAGGAATAGTGTTGTAATTATTGTACTCCCTTGGGTTTATTTCTTTGTCAGAAAATGATGGTTTACAGTTGCTTTTAATTAATTTCTTTTTCAAACAGAATTCTTTTTTAATGGTTTTAACGAATGAGAAACTTTATAAAAAATATTTCTACTTAACAACAAAGTCAGTAATCTTGGAAGCTGAAGGGATTATTCTGTAGAAGGAGAAGAAAGAAATGAAACAATTAATTTTTGCCAAATTAGTAGTGTATACCTTTTAACATTAAAAAAAAAAAAAAAGAAGAAAAAGACAAGGTATCTCACATACTAAATCTGAGAGTGAAATGACAAGCAAGGAAATAAATTGTGTGTTGCCCGATGTCCCATGGAGAATAGGGAGTGTTTCTGGTAGAACTCTTCGTTCCCCAGTGAATTTGAAAATTTCAAATTTTGAAATTTACAAATCTCCGTGTCTTGTTAATCTAAGCACCGAAAGTGGCAGTGTTTGTGTATGGAATCAGGAGCATTGCAGTGAAATGCTATTTTTCTGGGATTTGCTTCTTAAGTTTCCTCATTAGTTTTAGGCTCTTTCTCCTTTTCAGATGTACACATTCTTTCTTCATTTTTCCCTACCACACTTCATTTGTTCTCTTTGCTTGCTAAGCTCCAGAATGTGCCATTCTGGTACATATCAAAATGGTAGTATCCCCTTTCCCCCACCCCACTTTAGATATGAATGGCAGCTTTCTCATTTTCAGCTTTTTTTTTTTTTTTTTTTTTTTTTGGTTTTATGAATTATATTTTAACATTTTCATGTGGATTCATAATAGGGAGGAAATTGTTTCCAAGTTACACAAACAATGGATTAGGAGTCTTGTTAGTTCTGCATAAAGAAAATTTACCTAATTGGCATGATCTAAAATTTTACTGTATTAATCAGATTATTATACTATCAGGAATGTGTTGTGCTAGCTGTTAATATTGCTGTATTTTTTTCTCTATCTCCTAAAAGTAGAGAACATGCAAGATGGTTCAAATTTCAGAAGTTATTTACTCATTCACTTCCCCCATAGTTTTTAGTTATGCTAAACTTAATTGTATGAAGCTCATTAAGACTTTCTGATTCTAATAATTTCTGATAGTTAACTTGCAACAAAGAGATGCTGATGGAAATGTTTGCCTTCCTGCAGTCAGTGGGAGTTCGTATGTTGGTTTCAGTGGGCTAGTATTCACTACGTCTGTTAACAATAATTTTCTCACCTCTTAAACTGCAAGTTCAGTTGTCTTTTGAATGTGTTCATGTTTTTGCTCTGGATAGATTGCAAAAATGGCATTGCAAATGTTTTTTCAGACAATTGAATTTTTTCTATTGGAGACTTGTATTTATACAGATTTGCTGGATTTTCTTTTTTTTTTCAATATTTTGCTGTTGCCTATTTTTGTAGTTCTTAAAGCTTTGAAAGAAATACTGATGTAAGAATGTCTCTATAAGAAGTGTTAGCTTTAGTTTTAGCATATCTTATATGACCACATTTTGAAAAACATCAATTCATAGATATTTTAAGCAAGTTGATTAATACTTTAAGCATAAAGAATATAAAGATAACATAGGTCTAAGAAATGAACAAAACTGCTTCCCATTGTGCCATGATTTTGGTAAATCAATCTTGGTTGACACTATGGGAAAACTTGTTATGAAGACAGTACTATTGCTGTATCCCATCCATACTGTAGAATCAACTAAATGATTACAAACTGTATCTCAGGCTTGAAAAATTAGGAATCAAGTGTTGTTTTAAAATTTTCAGATTCATATTTTACCTACTATCTCAGTTCTACAGTACATGTTCTAGGAGGTAGACCAAAAGAGGGCTTTTATAGTGTTGTGAAAATAGAGACCGGTGTTCTATCTAATAAAAAAAGAAAAATCCCAACCATTTTTGTTTCCACAGAGGAAGATAAATATGGTGTTTACTCCAATTTGTTGTTCAAGTATTTCCTTGCGGAGGGAGTTGTCTGTGGACATGACTTGTTTGTTGCTTCTGCTATGGAGCCTCCTGACAACATCTTAAAGGTAAAGACTCATAGCTTTTGACTAATAAAGTGCTAATTTCTTGATGTATTTAAATACATTTTAAAGTGTATATATTATATTTTAACAAATGAATTAATCTTGGTGATCCACAGGAATGTGTTGGGAGTCTTTACACTAGCGAGATTTGGGAATTAAATTTAGTTTGCTGGCTTGCCTCTATAAACAGTGAAGTAAGATCTTCTCAAGGATCAGTCTAGGGGCCTACTTATCCATCGTTTAGATCGTGGAAGAAACACTGCAGTTTAGCTGGCTAAACTGAATGGTTTGTATAAACCCAACTGTTTTCTTTCTGTGATAGGTAGGTGGAAACTGTAGTTAAGCTGCTTCCAGTATATTAGGGAGGGTGGGGAAACAGCGTACAAACTGTGTAGATATTTCTTGTAGAAAAAGAAAGAATAGCATTTAACATCTTTCAGTACATCTTCCTTTACGCATGCTTTTCATTCTGACTGTCTTTTTTCTACCAGGAAATATGGTCACTCTTGCATCAGGTCACATAAAAAGGTCTCTTGCAGACTTTTGTGAACTCTTAATGAAGCACTGATATTTTCCATTATCAGAAAATTATACAAGGGAAAAAATCCAGTCAATACTGTAAAAAAAAAAAAAAGCTGAGGATAATCTTAAATTATGAGGATAGTCTTAAAAAATTGATTAAATATTGTATATCTTTCTAAGGCTGTTTTTTTCTAATATCAAAAGTAAAATATATTTTTCTGGTTGCTTCTGTATCAAGGGTCATCTGACTGTTTTCTTAAGAATCTTCAAAGGCTATTTCTGGTCAAAATTACTCCTTTTCTCATTCCTTACCTAGTGATGGTAGTTTTTGTGCTTCATCTGTTCGTTATGTTCTTCAGTATTCATGAAAAAATATATTCTTAATGAAATTATATGCTTGTGGTTAGAAAAATCTATTTTTTTATGTTCTTGAAACTAAAAATTTCATTCCTAAATGAATACTTATTATGATTTGTTCTTGTCTTTTATAATATAACCTAAACAAATAGGCTAGAATTTTATTGTGAATTATGAATTGCATAAGAATTTGTGCTTTTTATAAAAGTAATTATTTTTAAATAATTGATAATCAAGTCATTGACTGGCTGACCATACAATGCGTGGTCATTGCATTTGTTGTTCTCATTAAAATTAAATTAGTCAAATGAATATTTTTATTGCATGGTATTAAATGTCTTAAAATAGACCAGCTAACATGCATTTCGTTCTTCTCTCATTCACCTTGAAATTAATCATTTATAGCATGTCACATTTTTCCTGGTTCCTGTTTATTATGCTTTTGCTAGTCAACAGACATTGTTACATACCTCCATCCTTCTTGTACCAGTTGGAGTTTCTGGTCAGTTAGTCTGACGCTGTTTAGTGAGCTCAGTTGTCTGATTTTTGCAGTAAGTTTTCCTTATTTCCTTATTTCACTAGGTAATAATACTGCATTCCTTTGTAGTAACTCCATAACGGTGTTACTAAAAGTGATTATAAAAGGATAGACAATGTTAGTACAGGAAAGTTCAGGGAAACGTAATTTTGTCTTGTTTTCTTTCTCCGTTTGTGTGTTTACATATCCAACAGTATTGTCTATGTTTTCTACTCTTACCTTGACTGTTCAACCCTTCCTTTGCTTACAGCAAGGCACAATAGAGTTGATTTCTCTGATTTGTATTGCTGTCTTGAAATTGCTTCAGTGAAGTAACCCTGTAATACATTAGGCATCAATCTAGAAAATTACGTGCTTTCACACTTGGCAGGCTTAGGCACTTCTTGAAAAGCTAGTATGTATTGCCTAAAAAGATGACATTGCAACACCTGGAAGAGTTGATCTAAGACTGGCATTGGCCACAGTTAGGTCTACAAATCATAGAAGCAGCTTTCCCTAAGACTACTTTAATTGACCTTTAAAGGAGAAGACCTTCAGGTGCTTCAAGAAGTTTTCTTCTATTGTAAAAGTGAAGTTCAAGTCAGGTTTTTAAGGCAACATATCTGACTGTTGAATAACATTGCATTTCATTTTTTGAGATTAGTAATTAATTTATTTTCAGTATCTGAAGGGACTGTATTCTTTGCTGGAAAGGCAACATGAATTTGGTACATATCAGCCTGAATTACATACTTTGTGCTTGTTTTTTATTTTATAACATTCAGGTATGGATTCAGTGTATTCTATAGCTAGTTTTCTAATTAATTATTTTACATAAAGACAGTTCTTTATCCGCCTTATGTCTTTATTGTGTGGTCACTCTATTTATAATTCTCTGCTGAGATGCCATAATTGCCCTATTCTAATTTTATGATGTGATTGGAAGTTTCTTGAACCTATAACCAAGACAAATATTGCTGGTAGTAGGAAGGGGAAAAGACATTCTTATAGACCATAATTATCTTGAAATTGTGTATAACTAAAAGACAAGCAGAGGATAAAAAGCCCTGATCAGCTGCCTAAGATATATTATATTACCACCCACCAATTTATCCATCATCCTTTGAAAACATATTCATGCCTTTTGTAGTCAAAGCTCCTTCAGGAAACTGGCATTAAGACGTAATGCTGAAAAATTATACACCTCTGGTAAAACCTACAGAACTATATACATGCTGTTTTTAGAAAGTATTTTAAACATTTGAGAGCATTTTCTGTTCAATCTATATTCTTTAGCAAAAGATAACTTCTTACTATAAGGGCATAAATAGTGGGAATTGGATACCATAAAAGAAATAGCATGGTATAATTCTGTGAAAGATTATAAAACAAAACTGATTGCATAGGTAAATGGAAAGCAAGTTCAATAATAATGTTTCCTTCGGTCATTTTATATCTTAACATTCCATTTTCAGTACAAAACTTTGTTTAGACTGCAAATTATGAAAAGCTGTTATGTACTCAAGCTGAAAAACAAAGGGAAACTAATAAACAAAGGTGTTCTTTTTTCTTGTCTCAATTTCCTTAGTTTCATTGGGTTTAGTGTCTATATATATATATTTATTTTTTTTAAATTAGCACTCTGAAATTCATGCCAACTATTTTGAAGTTGTATATGGTGTTTGTTTTTGAGAATGGAACACAAATTCGAGGATATGCTTATTAGAAGAATATGGCATAATAAGAATACAAATAGGAATAAGGATATGGCATGAAGCTGCAACAGGGGAGGGTCAGGCTGGGTGTTAGGAAAAGATTCTTCACTGGGAGGGTGGTTGGGCACTGGAATGAGCTTCTCGGGGAAGTAGTCACAACTCTGAGCCTGCTGGAGTTCAAGATACGTTCAGACAACGCTCTTGGACGTATGGTTTGACTTTTTGGGTGGTCCTGTGCAGACCCAGGAATTAGACTCAAACTTATGAAAGTTTTTTAAAAAAAAAAATTCCTACTGAACTGAAAAGTTCACTAAAACAAGAAAAGTATAATTTAAATATGTCATTTTGCTTAAGCCTGTTTGGTAAGCCTGAAAAAAGTTCTATCTCTGACAAGTTGGTTATACTGACTTGACTTGAAGAACATAAAATGTACACCTAACTCTTTTCCCAAGGAGAAGATGAATGCAGAAAGAACTAAGCAAAATTTATTTTTGTTATTTCCAGTGTCATTTAAGAAACAAACATGCAAAAAATATGTATTTTAATTATATCAGTTGCAATATAATTTTCTGCATTACAACAACATTGCTATAAACTTGACACAAAAGTTATAAGGGTGTGAAAGGGTATACTGAGGGGGAAAAAAATCACTTCTGTTAAAAAGAATGAAATCCTTTTAAGCAGTACCCACACTGAGAACTCTCTAAAGTGTAAAGCTTTGTCTTTAACAAAAGTTTGGACCAATCTAATAAAAAGATTTTCCAGAAGCAGGGCAAATAAATGTCTAGCTTCGGTTTCAGGTTTCCTCTCTACCAATCTGTGGCTGCTTATTAGGATATTTTCTTTCATGATCTTATTAATGAAATGATAAGCTTGTTTTTAAACAGAGTTCTTACATAGGCTATTAAATGTATCAGAATTTTAGAAGTAGTAGTTTTTCAAAAACAGATGTTCAGGCTTCGGTACTAACTATTAGTACTAACTTCAGTACTAACTTCAGAACTAACTATTTCACAAATCTATTAGGTACGTTTGTAGAAATGATTTGCTCAGTTAGTCAACTGTGTCTTACAGTGCTTACCTCTAAGGGTGTTCATGAAAACTTTTGTTGGTGGTATTAACTCTGCTTAGGCTAGTGCATTATACGCTGCAGTAGAGGTTGCAAAATTTTAAGTAAGGATGCTCCCATTTTTATTCAATATCTTCGCGTTAGTTTTCTCAGTGTCTTGTTCTCCTTTTTGTTACATTTATCTTTTACTTAAACACTCCTGAATTGATACAGAAAATGCTGAAGAAAACATCTAATATTCTCTTATGCATTTCTGGTTTTCAGCGTTGTGAAATGCATCTGTAGTGGGAAAAAGTTGTAACAAAGAGTTGTGTGTCTTGACTGTAGGGTTTACTTCTATTTATGTGCTGTAGAGAATACATTCTCATGGTTTATAACAAAACAAAATGGTTAGACTACTTTCAGTTGCTCTGTTTTATGAAATCAAAAAGGTAAATTCTACTTTTTTCTCTTCATATAATTCTCATTGACATCTCTGGGTTGACATCCGTTTGGTGCTTTCGCATGCCAAAGAAAAATGTCCATAAAACTAACAGCTTTACCTGGAGATGGAAATAAATTGTTGTGCAAGGGCCCCCTGAAAAAAATAAAAATCTGTATCCAGTCATTTGTGTTCTTTAACAATAGACCTTGTCCTCACAAGTGTTTACAATCAAAATAGAATCCTCCTCCCTTTTGGGAGTAGGGCCCTTTAAACTGACATTTATATAATACATTATTGAAAAGAAAATATTTACCCTTCCTAACTTACCATCTGGTGTCCTTGAAATACTAAAAATTAACATAATGAAAAAGAGCCTCAAATTCATGCGAGTTTAAACTATTTAAATATCATTGCAATTAAAAAGCAACAGTGAATCACTTTTTTTAAAAAATTTATTTCCCATGTTTCTTTAGCCGAACCTGTAATAATATTGCATTGCAAGATAGTTACATAAAACCATGCAAACAGCATACTTATTGGTACAGAAACTGATAATGTTTAAAATTTTTAAGTACTATTAATTACACAGTTATCGAAACCCATAAGGATCAAAGGATTTTCTATAAGAGGGATTTCACATACAGCTTGGATTATGTTGCTAAATAATAGCACAGTAGTACTTCTTTAGCAATGTAAAATAGCTTAGAGAGGAGTATGATGCCTATAGTTGGTGTAATGCATTGGTAATTAAGAGGGTGTGAGGTTAAGCTTCATTAACTGCTGTGGGATTGTATCTTGGATTTTATTATCCCCTAGAGAACGTAAGAAGTGAGAGAGGTCAAACTGTTAGAATCTGATTTTGCTTAGTGCATCTGCCAAAACGAGGCAAGCAAAGTAATGTGGTTGCGAACACAGAAAGACCTGGATTGTTAGCAGATATGGATTGTACATCATTTCCTTTCCGTTCATTACACAGATAAAATATTTATTAACAAAATAGATTACTGCATGTCTGCATAAGTGTCATAAGTTTGGTTTGAAGGAGACAGTATTATTATAATCGGATTGTCATTTAGTATTAGCACTTTAGAATAACATTTTTTCAAAATTATTTTTTCCTTTTAAAACAAGGCAACAAACTTCCTTCTGTTTTTGTTTTTTTCCTTTCTGCATCTCCCTCTAGACACAGATGGATGCCCCAACCAAACCACGCTTAATAACTTTAGCACTTGTCTGCGTTTTTGTATTTTCATGCTGCATAGCAAAGACTTGTATTTTATTTGACCTCAAAAAATGCTGTATTTTTTTATTATTTTTTTAAACTGTTGCACTGCTACATGCTTTGGGTTTTTTTGTTTGTTTGTTTGTTTTATGTACCTTATGAAAGATATGTCTTCTTTTAGCCTGGGAGAATATAACAGTTCTCAGGAGCTGACACACTGATGCCACAAAATTGTCAGTCCCAAAGCTTTTCAAAGCTATATGATGTAGGAGCTGAGATGTTTTTAAGCAAAAATAGGATAAATAGGGATTTTATGGGTTGATAAATCCACTTTGTTTCTTGGTCTTTTGTTTTTATAATGAGCACTTTTAGTTCCAAATTTTAGAAGCAACTTTTAAGTGTTTTAATAATCTTCTATGCTGAGATTCTGATTTTGATTCTAATAATATAAATTTATTTACTTAATCCTAAAGAGGCTCAGAATCTTTTTGGATTCAGGAATTATCAAAATGGAATTATCCTACTGATAACTTCAGGAGACTTTTTTAAGTGTTTTTATATCTGATTGATAGAGAAGTATAGTTCTAAATCATCTATGTTTGAGTGAAACGTCTGTTAAAAAAAAAAAAAAAAGCATTATTGCTTTTGTTTCTTTATTTGTAATGAATCTGGGAGAAAGGGAGTTGTGATAGTCTTTGAGCTAAAACTATTAAATCTTCTGCACCCAGATATTTTGAGGAAAAGTCCAGGCTTCATCGTCTTTAAATGTCGCTCACTGAAGCTATGTCCTCAACTGCTCTCTATGTGAGTCCATTTCAGATATATTTTGGTGTATTTGTGACAGAAGCACCTTGTGTTCTGGGGCTTGTTGGGCTGGTCTGCTTCACCCTTTCCATACCTCTTTTATTTTTCCTTTTCTTTAAAAAGAAACAAAACAATCTGAGAAATGATTAATGCTTTGTGATTCTCAGACAATAACAAAACTTCTCATGGTAATGAAAAGTTGTGAAGTACATATCCAACCAGCCAGCCTTTATCTGTGAGAACAGGACATAGCTGTGTCCTGAGAGCTGGAGCCTTTCTCCTGCTTAGGTACTCTGTATCACTCAGATGTGGTCAGTTTTGTGAAGAGCTATGTCCTTAAAACAAAGAATAGCTTTTAATTTGAACAGTTGTCAGAAGAATGCATGTATGTTGGCTTTTCATCAGCAGAGATGTACCTTCAAACAGCATTATTTAACCTCTCTTTTATGCAGTTTAGTGTAAATAGGGGGGAAAAAAAAAGAGTAAATAGAAGCTGGGGTAATAGGGATGAAGTTACAATGCAAATCTGGAG
The DNA here is from genome assembly GCF_047663525.1 of Anas platyrhynchos. Classification (NCBI taxonomy): domain Eukaryota; kingdom Metazoa; phylum Chordata; class Aves; order Anseriformes; family Anatidae; genus Anas; species Anas platyrhynchos. Next base: position 58,225,424 of record NC_092591.1, read on the forward strand.
GGAAAGAAATGTTACTAGTTCTGTTTGTGGATCTTTGTTCAAAACATATTTATGTTACAGGTAAACCCATACTGTGAATAGGAATGGAACATTTCTCCTATTCATGCTTAAGAACAATATCTCAGCGTATTTAACCAAGTTAATACACCCAGCAGAGCTCAAGCGATTGGCCCTCAAAATACCAGACAGCTCCAAAGGCAGACTGCTCTTTCCAGATTGCAGCTAGATTATGTGAGAAGCTTACTAAGAGACAAAGTTCATAACGACCTCATGCAAGAATGATTCAGGATACGTTTGCTTTAGCATAATGTATTCGTTGGCGTAACAAATAATAAGACAGTGAAACCAAATAACCACAGCGATGTTCTAAGTCTCAGTGTATTGCATGAATTTGTTTCTTGCATGGAGACAAAAACACAGTGGCCTGAACTTGGGGCACCTTGGAGCATGCATGGTTCAACTAGGCAGAGCAGTTGTTGGGTAAATGCCTTTTGGGAGGGAGCTGCGGAAATAAGAGTTGCTCTTGGTATGAGAGAGTTGTTCACATGCTCCTGTCCTGTCTGTAGGGCAGCAAGGGACAAGACATAAAATGGACTTGAGCTGACACATATGCTGCCACTGTACTGAGTCAGGGGATTCTTAAGTTGCTTTTCGTGAATTTAGTCATTTTTAGTAATTAATAATTTAGTCATTTAGTAATTTTTAAATGGTAGAACTTTTTGTTACATCAGAATAAAATCTCCTTTATTAAGTTACAAGTTAAATTAAGTCTGTTAGAAAGGAATGGAAGCCTAGGATGATTTTCATCTCTGGCATCCGAAATCTTCACCAGCTTCAGGTGAAACCATTTTTCCTTGATCTCTCAATCCACTGCATTCTTAGCACACTTCTCGCATACCACAGTGGCTAATTGCATTGTACTAATGCTGTGTCTCTACGTGATTGTTTTGGACTGAGCTGCTCAGGTGTCAACAGCTAGCATTGTAGTATTTGTAACGTCTCCCATTTGGCCCTGTGCCATGTAAGAAGGCTTTGTTCTGCATTTGACTGCAAGGCAGGAGCTTTTTTCAGTGTTGCATGAGAGTATTGAAAAAGCTTACGCATTCTCAGTAATACTTGGAGAAACTCTCATATCTTATTGTATTGACCTCTATTTTATTCCAGCATAAAACACAGTCAGGGTGTGAAACCTACAAAACCATTGTCTGTAATGATGTAAAAGCAAATGTATACAGCTGAGTGTCCCTGTCCCAAATTTGTCAATTATTGTACAACAGCATAACAATATATAACTGATAGATATTTGCAGCGATTCTGGAGGAGGAAAATATTAAATGCATTTAAGAAAATATCAGCACTGTATTTCTCTTTAGTTACAATAAAGTGAGTGGTAAAACACACCACTTCCTGAATTTCAGCTTTGCAGATGACATGAGAGCTGTCCAGTGACAGTCCAGAAGATGAGGTAGCAAGTGATTGTATCGCTGGTGGGATCAGAAACAGTGCTCAGGGAGCTGGATGAAATGTTTTTTATACAAATAAAGGATAATATAAGTGTACGAATCAGGGAATAGATTTGAAATAATCCTGAATTTGCACTTGGATACTTAACATTTTACTTTGGTACTTATTTTAATATTTAAGTTTAGTTCTTGCTGCATACATAAACACAACTCTGCTGATAGCAAGAGGTAACCAACATACTTGGAAATACAGGCTAGTTAATCAACCAGGGTTTTTTAACATACAGTTCTGGTTCATCCTTTAGGAAGGAATTCTTTCAATTAGGAAAGTAGATAATTTAAACTATTATATTTTTTGTTTCCTTAATGAAAAATAAGGAACTTTATTTTTGAATAGGGAGATATGAGCTTCTACAAGGCTTTTGCAGTTCATACGCAGAACCAAAGTAAATAAGCTAAAATTATTTGCTCAAAGGTGCATCTTCTGCCTAGCTGCTGAAATGCAGACATACAGTTCTATTTCTACAACTTTACTGAAGTATTTACACAGAAGTTTTCTTAGCTTTCGTTAGCTGTTATCTCAAAGGGTGTATCCCATATTTAGATCAAGATTATTCTTCTAGGACAGTTTTCAAATTTCTTTTAAGTCCCCATAACTAATATTGTGTAAGAGATACTGATGAGCTCTCAGTATTTTGAATCATTGCGACCAAACCTCAGTTTTCTCTCTCGAGACTTCTTAATGAAATCTTAGTTTTGCTTTTAGAAAATGAATATGTTTTTGAAGCAGATAAAGAGTTTCTCTGCCATCCAGTTTACACAGATGGGTGGTAAAGATGGGTCCGAAAACTTGGCTGCATTTCATTCATCTACTAGGTGTAGAAGCACAATGCATTAATACTGTGCTTCGTATCCACCTATTGCTTTGTCAGCAGCACAACTAAGGTGGAAAACAAAGTTTGTAATAAAACATTAACCCTAATCCAGGCCTAAGTCAAACTTACAATTCTGTCCTCTTAGGACCATTAAATCCACCTGTGTGCAATGCTTTTTTAAGATAGAAATGTTTGCATTTGAAACTTTTAAAAATTCCACAATTAAATGTGTCCCTTCTGTTTGCTCCCTTGTGTTCCTAGATGTCTGCCATTAGTAGATAGAATGCTTGATGATTAGCAGAAGGTTCAAAATGTCCTCTTGCAGTTGTCTTCAGCCTCTGTCTGTAGGGTGTTGTAATCTGTTGAATACTTTTTAAAGATTTACAGAAGCTAGCAAAGAAAAGGGGCTTATCAAATATGCTTAAATTCACTACGCAAGGAACAGACCTGTTGTCAGAAATGGCTTAGGAGATCAACCTTTTTAAAAAAAAAGGTGGAAAAAAAGGAATGTGGATGCTACTCAAGATGCGTAGTTTGTGTACGGTAGCATATACAGTGTTATATTTACCATTCTGCATTCTCTTCTATTTGTACAATCCATTTTACTACAATTATATGGTTTTTGTGTTGTTGTTTTTGTTTTCCACAGTCAGTAGGATCTAGTCTTTCAGAACAGTTATTTAATCAAGTTTTGTTACAGATATTGCAACTGTCCACTACATTAAGTGAACTGCCATTAGCCAATGTACTCTTTGGGTAACAATCTGTAGGTAGCTGACATTCTTTCACTCTCTACTTGTAGAAACTTCCGGCCCCTTTGCTTGATGATACCCACAGAAATGAATTGAGAGAAGAAGCAACACCTGCTAAGTCTGAAGATTTTCAAGATTCTATGAAAATAGCCTGGCGCTATGAGAATTTACCAAAAATGGAGGTAAATCTTAAGTGTTTCATATTTTCGCCTTTCACAGTGAAAATCAATTTGCAGAGGAAGCGCTTTTCAGCACAGGATAGTACTACTGGATTGCCTCCTGAGGGTAAATCATCATTCAGGAATATGTTTCTTGGTTACTATAAATACAGAGAGAAAAGGAATTTGAGAGTTTGCAGGAAATACAGTAAAAACTGAAAAGTAAAAGAGACTTTTTGCTATGGGGTTTTTCAACTAATATTGTTAAGAGGAGACCACTTCTACAAAAAGCTGGAATAATCCGGTCAGTTACAAACTTTATCCAGCTGTAGCTGTACAGAAATAACTTATGTAGTTTTGATCAACAGTACTTACTAGATCTCTCTAATGGAAGTACTGTGTTGAAGCAAGCTGTTGACTTGGTTATCCATGTGCGTAACCACTAAAGTAAGCGCTTGAGATTACTGTCACTAGAAACTAGTCACTGGGCAGGGAGAGTATAAGAAACAAGCCCATCATTCAAAGTTTATAGCTGTTAGTGTTCTGTGAATAACGTGTTTCCCAGGGCTGGTGATTTTCATATTTAACCTAGTGGAACAATTAACCTTTAATAAAATTACAGCGTTTTTGGCTATCCAGAACAGAAAACTTGCTTTGTCTATACATTTTAGTCTACATGTTTTATAAATTCTAGTTTAGATGTAGTCATAACTGCCTAGTAAGTTCAGTCATATTCTTAAAAAACATAATTGGAATGTGACAAAATGATCTTATAAGGCTTGGCATGTTTGGTTTTCTGTGAAATTGCACAGACATGGCTATATAGTTGTGTCAGAAAAGACTTATATATGGTGACATGCCAAATCAAACAGCCTCCAGGGTAATCATATAATCTCATCAATTTTGTTATTGTGGAGCTTGCTGTGCCACTTTGAACCATCCCCAAAATAAATTGTCTGTTTTAAAATCTAACAGAATTCCTAGTACGCCAATATGGAACCTATTGTATGTTCTTACCAAATAGTGTTCTGATGTTCTAACAAAATATAAAACCAAATAATCTGCTTAGGTGTGCACTCATTCTCTATTATTCCATCCAGTAATAGAATATTTTCTCCGGAATAGATAATGTATTCATCATGGATTGTTAAAATTTGATCATGGGAAGTAGAATAAAATGATCAATCTTTAGTGAGGTATTTCCCTTTTTATCGTTGCAGCTTTCAGAAAGGGATCCTGATCATTCTGAATAGTTGATGTACAATATTGATTTGTATACATTCCATTAAAAAAAAAAATTAAAAATAGTCTAGCTCTTAAGCTATCTATATCAGAAGTCCTTCAGAATATTGTAGTTAATGAAAACTTATTTTGAAATTGATACTTCTCCATGTTTCATAATGCAGTTATCAGAAATTTTGGTGCTGTGCCAAATTAATTTGACTGGTCAATATACTCCATGGAGGAGAACATTTCATATTGCCTTGCAGCACCATGGATGGTGTAAAGCACTTCTTAGTATCATTTAATTAACAGCTTAAGTTGTGTTTTATTCTTTAATCTTTGTTTTGGCATTAAAAAAAATAACATTGAATAAAATTTCAAGGTATATTTCCAAATTGATTGAACTAATTAATCCATTTTTGAAGTTTCAAGCCTGAAAGCGAGAAACCAGCTTTGTTTTTAGCTAGAACTCTAAACATGTTAGCAGATAAGTTTTCTGTTCAATATCTGGTTTTACTTGAAGTAAGAACCCTTAGGAAAAGTTGTCTGGAGTTTTTGTTGCCTAATTCAGTTCTTATTTGTAAGTAATTAAGAGGCTATTGTTAATATTTCATGTATTAACTTCCCTTTTACTGGACCTCATGTAGACTAGCTAGGTAACTGAGTTTTGTTAGGGTGCCTGATATTTGTTAGTACTCTCCGTAACTCTCACAGCTTCTCTTTGCATATGTGCACATACCTTGTACAACAGCAAAACACAGATGGTTTATCAGAAATCTGTCAGAGTAACAGGTCTCTTTATGCTTGATGTGCCTTTCCCAGTTTGTTACTTTCATCTGTATCAGAGGTTAATTTCGTTTAAACTTTTGAGTATATGGATAGCCTATTTTGCAATGCAAGACAGTGTGTTTTTTTTTTTTTTGAATGAACTGCTTATGTTCTTGGGGCAATATATAAACTGTCACAGCATGAAATCAATTTTCTGCCTTGATTCATCCTAAATCTGAGATTTCTAGCACATTAGTATTGCAATTAGAAACATTAACAGCAGACGGTAGTGTAAAAGCATGTTCTGCTCACTGACAATTTAGTGCATTTCTCCATGTGCAAAGCAGGAATCCCAGAAAGAACAGGCTTGAGCCTACAATCCACTAATAAATTTATCAGATCAAATTTAAGAGGAATGGAAAGTCTCTGGTTCGCACTCTCCATGGTCATTCTGCTAAGGCAGATTATTCATGCTTACTTGATTCAGGTAGGCTTTTTGCAAGCTTCCCCGCTAAGCCTGGGAATGCAGTACATTGAGGCCTATTCATAGGCTTCTGACATAGCCTGGGCTTTTATTGCATGGTGTTTTATTATAGCCAAATCCTAGTCTCCACCCAGTTTGTAGGCACTGTGCTTATTCTTTTGAATCAAGAGAGGTTATCACCTACCTTAATCCATGCAGCAGGGTGGATTAAGGACACCAATGTGCCTCAGGATTCTCAAAGAGGATCCTGGAAACTTCTTGTTTCTTCTTTTTTGCTGTCTTTACTGAACTCTATTGGGCCTCAGTAAGGATTTGCATCTGAAATGGGCAACCTGGAGCTTTTCTCAATGAAGACATCAGATCAAAGTTCAGTTAGTCAAGGCCTTTCTAAAACATTAAGGGGGCTTGGAAGTACACAATAAAAAGATGAGCTCTGGCAGAGATTGCAGTAAAAACATTCTGATCTGTAATCCGGATAAAGAATAGATTATAGGCCAAAGAACAGCCCCTGTTTAAATTGTTTTTGGAATCCTCATTTTAAATAAAGTTACTTTTACATATAAAATATTTAGAATTCAGTCTGATGGATTGATACGTTTTGTTATACTTCCTTCTTTAAATTCATTCCCTGATAAATAAATTGGAGCACTGACTTAGAGAATCCATTTTTCTGTCACTTTTTGTGTAAAAACGATCTGCCTCATCTGACTAGATACATATAAGCAATTGTATTTCTTTTTTAATTAAAAACTTGTTTTTTGTTTTAAAATAATGAAAAGTGTGGTTTTAGTTTCGTTATTTTATTGTTTTTGTCAGGAAGATGCTGCAATATTGTTATTAGTTACATTCTCTGCAAATTGCCCAGGCCAAACATCAATTAACCAAATAATTTCAAAATATTTACTTTAAATCAAGTTATTGTAATTAATCTTAACAGTTTAATATATATATTTGGTAAAATGAAACATGAAATAAAATTGTGGAAATAAATAGCATGATTGCTTTTAGAAAACTAGCTATAAATACATGGCCATCTCTGGCTGTTACGGTGCTTATTTTATTAATAAGACTAAGTTTTATGAAAAACACAAGTGCCGCATAATAACTGGAGTTCAAACTAAATAATTTGCTGCCCAACACACAAAAAATATTGCAACCCCATTATTGTAATAATTCAGTATATCTTTTGTCATTCCTGTTTACAGCAAGAATAGCAAATGTTAAATTCGAGCAGAAGTTGTTCTTAAGAATTTTCCTTGCATACAGACACAACCCTACTCAATTTTCAGATAGCTGACAAAATGTATGTATTGGCCTTTTTAAAATAAATAAATAATAACAGGATGTTCTAAGTTGTTGTTACATAACCCACTGAAAAACTTTCAGAATTGTTGGGGTAATTTTGGTCACTTTTCAAGAGTAATTCCATACTTCTGAGTACCAATAAAACAGCATTTCATTCTACCTTAGAATCAGAGCTTTTTTTTTTTTCTTTTTTTTTTTTGGTTATATATTTCAATTCATTGTAGAGTGAAGTGATTTCTGAAGTGACGAAGCTCTTGCTCAGCAGTGGTACCGTGGTGGGCATATTTGCTTTCCAGCAAAAATTGCTTACCAGCATTCTTTGGTCCCTGCGTTGTTATTCTCAGTTACCAGTAAGGTTAGAATTGTCTTATAGTAGGTGTTTCCCTTATTTCAAGAAAACAGTAATCAATAAATGCAAAAGTAGGTAATGTCTCTGTCGAACACTGTCTATTGTATCATTTTTTACTCATGATAGGTAATCATCTAATAGATTATTGTAATCAGTGTCGATGTTTCCACAGGCCAGCCCAACAACATCTACCAAGTTTGGACATTACTATGATATTTCTAAAACAATGTCTCCAGAACTGCTTCAGTCTATAAAATGGCACAGTTTTTACCTTCCTGAAGAATTATCTTTAGAGCCTAAACTGAAAACGTGGTAAGTTGCAATCCCACATGCTTCTGTTTTGCGTTTAAATTTTGTGTGCCTGTTAGTTGTAAAAGATATTTTAGCATCAACACGTGCTGTGAAAATTTTTGTAGCCATGTATTGCTCACACGTAGTTCAGCTGTGGTTCCCATGTCAGCACAACATGCCAGGACTGTCAGCAAAGCTGCTGTGGTGCAGAGGCAGCTCTGTATGCTGACTCCTCAGTGGAAGAAGCAAGTTGGTAGGGGCAATTAAGGCAGACATTACTAGGACAGCCTGGGACACAGCTGAATACTCAGTCCAGTCCTACTGACAGTTGAGTGTGGGGACTGGGGAAAACTATTACTGTCTGTCTATGAACTACTCCCTGAGCACCATGCCCCATCAGTTTTCATGAATGTGTGTCAGGTGGCTGTCAGTCATATGAATATAACCGTTCACAGTTTTTAGGGCTAAGATGACAGGCCATCCTTGACCTACATAGCTTAGAACACTATATCACATTAGTTTATTATGTGACTTTTACTTCTTATATCCTACAACTTCACCTAAGGAAAATACAAAAAAACTGTGAGCAGAATTACATTCACTAATTATGTCTTACACAAAACCCTTAATTCCAGCAAAAATCATAAACTCATATCTGAATGAATAACTTCTTTTAGTTTTTGTCTATCAGTAATTAATTAAGGAAGACCAGAAGAAAATTAGTGACAACAGAGAATACTCCTATTAGCCTATGGCACAAAAATCCATTGTATTTTTCTTGGAGATATTTCAAGTCAAGTCAAATGTCAGATAATGGGCTACCAACCTCTTTGTTTAGCCCAGTCACTTAATTTAGATATCTAGGGCCTATAAATCCCAGTGTATAAGGCCAACTCCGAGAACCAGTAGTACAGTATGCTTTATTGCATGAGATTTTTCATTACAGTACACTAATATAAAAGCCGAGATTTGTGAAATAAGTGCAATATTTATAGAAGTGCACCTTTAGAGTTGTAGAAAAACAAAAGCCAATGTAATTTAGCTTGTAATTTTTCTGTGTTATATGATCAAATATCACTGGTTTTAATTCAATACAGTGTGTTCTTGCTATGTTATATATATTTATATATATATAAGCACTTGATAAACTTTCTGGAAAAGGAATAAAATTTGGATTCTGCTTTTCATCATAAATATTTGAACCAACTTTATATGTGACTTACAGTATTATTTTTTTTCAGTTGCAGGGTCATAGAGTATAGATATAGGAGTATTTGATAGCTTAAAAAGTCCTTATATTGTTACTGAACAATTTAACTACCTTTCTATCTCTTCTCTAGCTAACCGGAATGTCTGATGACTATGGGCTTAATCCCACTAACAATATGGCTGTGAAGTATTTGTATATTTTATGTTGAAAACAAGCTAATTCATGTGTTTAGTATAGAATATGGACTTTACCTTTTATGCATTTGATTTTATAAGACTTACCTAACTCTGATACTTCCTTTGTGTGTGCCATCCTGGTAGAAGTTCATAGTTCTTACCATGTGAATTCTATTCGTAGTTTTCATATAACTGAAAGATTAGGTTTAGTTAATTTGCTTGGCAATCTATGACCGTAGGATTGCGTTCTACCATATTTCTGAATGCTTTACAATTGTTTTAATGTGTATTTTATTCAAAGCATTCAGTTTCATACAAGGTGGCTAATTTATTTAATAACTTGATTTACTTTGTTAATATTTCATTATTGGTGCTGGTCATATTGTTGAGGCATCAGTTTCAGGTTGTCATCCCTGACTACAAACAGCACTGGTTTTAGATTCCATGTATTGAAAAAGTTGCACTAGGTCAAAGTTAAAATTAGGTGAGAAGAAATGTTCAGAATTGCAACCTCATGAATTCATCATATTTCTCCGTAGCAAAATGGAAGATTTATGTTTCCTGTAAGTCCAGTCAGACAATTTTCACACACATTTATAAATAAACTGAACTAGAATTTCAACTTTCATTCATAAGTTTTGTATAACTGGAGTTCATCAGAAGTTATTCAAGAGGAGTAAAGCTTCTCCCATTCTCTCTTACATGTACATCCTTGGTGTGCACCTAGCATAGTCCATGTCCGTAAATTGGACTACTTTATTTACATAAGGAAAGGACAGGTTAAAAAATAAATACATATTTCAAATTGGGACTTCATGAAGTTCATCTGTGATAACAGAACATAACTAGTTGTCAAAGAAATTCCGTGAAGTCAAAAAGGACAAACAGTGCCTGTCTTTAAGGAGAGGAGATGGCAAAGACATCCGTGTGATAACATCAGTGCTCCAAAAAATACCAGAAAAAGTAATATAATTTAGCTTTAAGGTTTTAAGACAGTTTCACCCAGTGTGTTTTTGCTTCTGTGTATTCAACTGAGATAAACCCAAAAGTCTTTAAAATAAAACAAGAGGTATTGTGCATCAGGAAAGTCTTCTGTTGTGTTGAAGAAGGAGTTGTTATATTTGTTGTTAAATCCTTACCTTGTAAATAATCTGTTACTGAGACTCGTAGGTAAATCTGAGTGAAATATCAGGCTTTATTCCATTATTGTGTCTTGAAATAACCTGGTAATAATTTGGCCTGGTAAGTATCCTGAGCAATGAGTACCTTTACTGAAGTCATAATGTCAAATTTGGAAAGAAGTGGAAGGAATAATTGCATGCGTATTTGATGACAGAATTAAAATAAAAGAAGTTTTAGGTCAGCAATCAGAAATTCTAGTGAAGACAAGCCAAATATCGTATTAGTAGGAATAATTAATTGAACAAATAAAATATGGTAGCAGCTCTCCAGAAAAAAAAATATCTGGGGTTACAAAGTGTCTTGAATTTAAGATATATTAGCAGTGTTTTGTGATTAATGTCACTGAAAACATGGAGGTGATAAACTGGAATTTCATGTAGAAGACACACAAAAGACTTCTGTTTTGCTCAGCCATAATAAGGCCGTCCAGTTTTTGATAGCATCCTTCAAGAAAACTCAGCATCAGTTAGAAGAGGATGGGAAGCTGAGTTTAGATCTAGTATGGGGATATATGGCCTGTGATGGAAGAATGGAAATTCTTTAGACAAATCTGAGAAGAGTCTCAAAGCAAGTTAAAAACTGACATACAGAGAGCAGTAATTCTGTTGTCTGCGGAAGACAGAAGCAATAATGGGCTACAGTAAATTGTAGCAGTGGAAATGTAGAGTGGACATAAGGAAATATTTTTCTGATGATTAGCACTAGAAGAAGTTGCCTTGCAGACACAGGTTGGGAGTATTGTAGAATCTCCATCATTGAAAATTTCTAAGGACAAGTTAGGTAAATATCTGTCAGAGGTAGTTTAGACATAGTTCATCGTGCCTTGGGGCAAAAAGATAGACTACCTGACCTCTTGAGGTCCCCTTCATCCCTATCTTCTGTGATTCCTTAATACACATTAGTCATAGTGCATTAAATCCAAAACTAAGTATGAATGTTACCAATTATTTCACTGCTTTCAAAACATTTACGCTTTTACAGAAACCCAACTGGATTGTACTGTATTTTTTTTACAAATATTGTGGTGAAATTCAGAAGAAAGCATCCTTTTTGCAAGGAGTGAAAACAAGCTCTCAATCCTGTCAGGATCATTTCACTAAAGAAAGTTTATAAAAGTGGGAGGCAGAGGATAATATTTTGTTGGCATGACTATTTGGAAAATATATGCAATGCTTCTGGCTTTTAAGTCTAGATTCAGTATATCACAGAACAGTATTTAAAATATATATATATATCTGTTCTCTTGATTAACCAGATGATGATTTAAAAGAAGGGTTTAAATACTATAGTTAACCCTTCTAATAGAAGCTAGCAATTTATGTTAGACCTAATCTTTGATTGCCTGAAGGTCCATCCCTATGAGAGCTTGATCAAACCTCTTGCGTTACACTGAACTGGGAACACGGATCTGGCTAGTCAGCGTGTCTGCACTCATGGGGAGCAGTGTCTTATACACGAGGTTCTCTGCCTGTGGTCTTATCCTCTCAGTGCTGGTTTGTTTGTTTGCTTTGTGTTTTTTTAAATCTGAGAATGTATTGCTTTTGAAACTAATACAGAGCTAGAAGGAGTTAGAGAAGTAAGTGGAAACTGGTACTTCTAACTGGAATATAATTTTCCTTAAGTAGATGGTGGTGTTGATGGATGGCACCTTTATATGGTAACAGAAATTGGAGAAAAAAAAAAAAAAGATAATTAGCAATTAAGAAAGAAAGAAAATAAATTTCCCTCTCATCAAAATGTTTCCTTGTTATTTTAGCTAACATGATCCATTTGAAATATTTGTGGTGTAGCAGAGCACAACATGGTTTAATTTCAGGCCGAAGTAAATTTCCATAGTCCTATAACTACAACTGTTGCAGAAGCACCTAAAATGACACAGGCATCGTAGGAAGTGTACCAAACACACACAGTCTGCACTGAGGTCATAGCGCTATGCAATGGCTCAGCTGGTAACTAGAAAGTTTTAGGAGTTCAGTGTATTTTTATTCTGCTTTTTTTTTTTTTTTGATTATCATCTGTACTGATGTGGGTGAGACTTTTCATAAGTGTTGTCTTTTTATTTCTCTCTCATAGAGACCTGCTACCTTTATCTGTAGTTAATGCTCCTTAAGGACTATACTTAACCTATGACTTGTGAGATGCACCTAGAATTCACCTTGTCCATCCCTTCTTTCTCCTATATCTTTCAATTACAGTGTGACTAGCTTTGTAGGCCTTAGGTTTCATTTTTCCTTCTTGAAATTTGGAAAAGCCCTTTCCCTCCATCCTTCTGTTGTTTGGGAAGGGGTGGGGAACAAGAACAATCCTTTCGCTCTCCTTTCCTTTCACTGCTCAGGGATGTGATGACAAAGAACAGATTATGCAGTTAAAGCAGAACATACTGGAAGCGTTGTACCCCAGTTTCCTTATACTCTCCTGACAGAAATGGGGAGTATTATAAACATACATGTATGTTTTACTACGCTTTAAAAACCAGTTCTGAAACAAGGTCCTTTGTAGTAATGTTTTGTGGAATAAGAGCCATGTATTTGTAAAGTGGACCGAATCATCTCGGTGCTGCTAGTTCTCTAGCATCACATTAAGAAAACTATTTAGACTGTTATTGAGCGAGTGCTCTCTGTGTAATTGGAGCCGTTGCATGATAATTATAGTGTTCCCCTTCCAAGGTCAGAGATGTAGAGGCTTTCTTTGGACCAAAACTCTTGGTCCTTTTTAGAAATCACATATCTGTGCTTATGTCCCTATCTTTCTATCCATGCAAGAATTCAGTTCCATTATGGACTTGCAAAGAACAGAGACTGATTGGTTAGGCAGAATTTACTGAAAGTCCTTTTACTCTACAATTAAAGAAAATGAGTTTTGGAGGTTTTATACGTCACTTGTTTGCCTTAAAGTTTGGGGCATTTTTTTTTCTTGTTTTCTTATTGCCCTGTGCTAAACATTGACTGAAACCAGACTGAAAAGTCTTTTATAAAGGAAGCAGTAAATGAGACTGGGTGTTTGACGCCAGAAGAAGGCATCACCCTTTCTTAGCTCCATAATTTTTGTATTAGGGAAGGGCAGTTACATACTGGCCCTAATGGTGGGACCAGCGTAACTGGGCTGTGCAGCTGTGACAGCAGCTGCTTTCCAGTTGTTGCTAGGCTATTCAGGTGTCCTTTTGGTTGCACTGATGAAGCTGGTACTTAACAGGAAGCTGGAAATACCCTCTCTGATAACTCCGGGCATCACAAAGGAGGCTTACTTTCCACCCTTCTACTTTACTTCTGTCCTCGTTAAGTTGCAATCGCCAAAAAATAAAGTTTGATAATCAAGGGAGTTAAAATAATTAAGCTGTAGTTTTTTCAACATTACTCATATTCTATACCTTTAGAATGTGCTTTTGGAAAAAGAAAAAAAAAAAAAAAAAGAATAAATTTATCTAGAGTCTAGATTTACAGATAAATTTAGATAAAACAGGTTTAACTGTCTTGCCTAATGGAGTCTCCATATACATAATAAGGCTATTTGTCATACCCTTGATAACCTAACCTTTGTTAAATGCTTAGAAACTGTCAACAGAGAAGTCAGAGGCTCTGTTGTAACCAGGATACCTTCTTGCCAGCTCCTGCTTTATCCATTACTAAATTGCTAAACAAAAAAAAGAGTAAAGAAGAAATTGTTTAAACTCATTATCAGAATTAAATGGTGTTTAGTAACAAAGCCAAAAAAGACTAGAAATTACAGAATCAAAAATACCTTGTTTCCTTCCTTATGTATTATGGCAAACATTGCCAGAAGGATAATGCAACTTGCTTTTATAAGTAGTGTTTCTGCAATATTTTTCATGTCCTTATTTACATAGCATAGTTCAAATTCAAGGAAAGCATTAATATTTTAGTCAGAAGAAGAAGAGCCACCATGTTTGCATTCAAAATAAACCTATAGACATTACACAATTTTCTCTAAATCTTTCTTTGCTGCAAATCTTCTCCTGATAGATAAATCAAATATTATTTTTATTTCTTTGTAGGCTTTTTAGTTTGTTTGCTTGCTTATTTGTTTTAATTTTAGGACTCTGTAATTCTTTTAATGTTTGAAATATTTTGTTCTTCTATCTATTTTTATAAGCAATTTGGTAGCAAACCAGGAATTGGCAAGTATTGTGACTGTGTTTTTTGGTTTATCCTATAGATAGTATGGTGAGCGTGGTAATACCATCCACAGAAATGTAATTGTTACCTTCTTGAAAACAGACAGTGTGTTCCTTACTAGTTACACTCTGAATTACTGAAATAATTCTTTATATTTGTATACAAATTTGAAAATACTGCTTCATGACCACAGTTATGAAGAGGAGCACTGTCATTTTTTTGTAGTAGATGTGCTGTGTTCCTGGCTGTGGCTACAAATTGTTGCAAACTCCTTCCTCCTGTTGGTGAGCTGTAGTTTCTATCTTTACAAAAAGGATAGAAGAATTTCCAAAAGGATACAGGAATGCTTCTCATTATTCTTAAGTGCTGCAGATTCTCTCCAGTTCTGGCAAAACTGGGAAGAAATTACAGCACTGTGTAAACAACAGGGGTTATGTGTATTGCGGTTATGTGAAGACGTGGAGAAAGAAAATATTTTGGCTAGTGTGGGGGCTAAAGCCCTTTTCCTGGCCACATACTCTGTAAACTGACACTTTTAAGACAAAATTTGACATATATTCCTTTTGTAGCTAAGTGATAGGAAAGTATATAAAGGAGAGATGTGAATTTCATAGATAGTATTAAAATATTAGGATACTATAGCTGAAAACAAACAAAGTAATGGGAATATTTCATTAATGTTACCAGACCAAGCATACGATATGATTGCTGCAAGTAACAATGTGTTGATGCAAAATTTTCAAAATAACCCGTTGTATTTTCCAAGAAATACCTAAGACCTGAATCCACAGCTCTTGATGGTAATTAGTGAGACTGTAAGGAAGTGCTGAAACTAGAAAAAATGAAAGGGCTTAAATTCAACTTTAGTGAGGAACCTACATCAAGTCCAGACACAAAAGCCAGTATGCTGTATGGGATTGAAGGCCTAGTATGTATAATTCAAAGTGATCAGCTGGCTTGATTTTTTTTTTTTTTTTTTTTTTTTAAAGCAAAGATAGGACTTTCTGTCCTTTGTGTATATTAGCACTGGAGAGTATGGCTAGGATGGGTATGAGGAAAAAGTACATTGGAAGTGCAGGAAGTTCTAAGACCTTGAAGGGAGTGTTTGTTGAACTTTCATTTGGTTTTAAATGCCTAAATCCTTTTGTAGGCAGCAGTTTGCTTTGCTTTTTTTTTTTTTTTTTAATATTATCAGATATTTTCCAAATAACACATAAACATAAAATATACCTCACAGTTCTGCTGCCTTGCAAATAAAGGCGTACTAACGCCCATGGTGAATGGATACAAAATGGTAATGTAATAGAGTGTATTTTATGTTCTGTTGTGGCATTAGAAAAAATCCTTAAAAAAGTAAATAAATAAAACAAATAATGATAAATGAACTTTTTAAGCTAAGTGGAAATAGTATCTCTTTCATTTTTTGTTGGTTTTGATTGTTTAATAGTTGTTTGTATAAAAGCTTTAAGTAATAGGAAGTCAACCCTGTTTACCAGGGCACTGTGTAGGTGTACTCAGAGTAGCAATTAGGTAGCTATTTGTCTGTTATAGAAGATTAACACTATGCTATAATGATTTCAACTTTAAGTTGCTACATAAAATCATTAAACTTGTAAGTGAGCCTTATGTAATTAAGTTATCTTAATCTCTTAAGACTCCTACTTTTTGCAAGATGTCTGGATGCTGAACTGGTCAACAAGAACCGATCACGATTGCTTTTAATGGCTGCTTTATTCAAAAAGGATTGTTTTTTCCCTTCTATGACAGTTTTTTTCTACATGACACTTCCAGAATGCAAGCTGCGTCTGTTTAGATTTAGTACAGCTTTTAGTGAGTATTAAAATGTGTTATTAAACTACTTCTTCTTACCAACAGGAATATGAACTGTGGCTATGCAAGTCTGCTTCACTCCATTCAAAGGGTCATTTGCCAGGAAGGATTTGATGGCTCTCATCCCCAGGTACTGAACACCTTCCTACTCTTGTCTTCCTGTAATGAAGGTTTTCTGAGTATTCAAGAGTGGCATGAGAATGTCTTTAAAAATTAAAAAGGGTCAAGCTGTTTCTAAACATTGCTAAAGCAAACAAGAAAGATAAATAGTGTGTGGTTCATACTTTAATGTGCATTTGGACTTTTTACTATTTTTTAACAGCTATGCAGAGCTTTTGAAAAAGAACTGTAAGCCAACATTATTGAAATGCCCACTCTGTGCAATTAGATAATAAATGGATTGCCAAATATAATGAAATTAAGTTAAATATTTTTCACCTACACATTTTTTTCAAATCATTGA
Organism: Anas platyrhynchos; assembly: GCF_047663525.1. NCBI lineage: Eukaryota > Metazoa > Chordata > Aves > Anseriformes > Anatidae > Anas > Anas platyrhynchos. The sequence goes on from NC_092591.1 coordinate 58,242,087, forward strand.
ATTAGCAATAATGTGCTCAAGACTCTTGAGACCGAACATTCAAACTTTCAGATACTTCCAGTGTTGTGGTAACTGGAGTGAATTTTATAATAAATTAAATGGTGTGCATCTTTATGTAGTGAGTACTGAAATACAGGTAAAGACATGAGAATGCTACTTAGGTATCAAAAACTTACCTGTCCAAACAGCTTACTTGCCTTGTAAAGATTGCTTTACTTGCCATAAACCTTACTGTGGGTAAGCAAAAATATTCCAAGTGTAATAAGATAGGATAAAAGACTTTTCCAGTTTGAGCAATGCCTTATCTTTGTTGTTCCTTCTCATGCTGAAAAATATGTGATTCCTTGAAGTTGATGTAGATAAAATAATAAATGATATGTATTGATGCTTCATTGGTAGGTAATTATTGTTGTACAGCAGAAATGTTACTGGAGTACGAGGTAATTAGTATAGATGCTGGAGAATGTCAAAGAATGTCATACAAGACTGTGTGCTATTCCTAGCCGAATATCTGAAAAACGGTTTCTGTGGAGAAGATAATATTGGAGTGGATGCATTCCTGCATGTATATATCCATCATAACAGTGTATTTTAGAAACATGACCTGCCCAGAATACTTGGGTTTAAAATTAGATTCTTTGGCTTATTTGCGCTCAGTTTGTAGTCTCTGCTGAGATTTATGGGCGAGCTTGCCTTCCCTTTGGTGACAGTGCCAGTCTGGAGCAGCAAATTGGTCCCTGACAGGCACCTCTCCCCACTTGCTGCAGTAGCCATGGCAACAGGCATGTCCCCGTGCTTCCCGCCGTACCCTGCGCAGAGCTGCTCCTCCCGCACCGTGACAGGTCCTCTGCAAGCCGGAGAGCTTGCACACTGCAAAAAGCTGCACCGAGTCAAACAAATACCCTGGGAGCCTTCAGCCACCAAATCACCTCCTCCTGAAGAGATCAGGCTGGTGATTCTTGTTTTTCTTGCAAGTCAGGTCTAATGGGAAAACAGCATCTTTGTATGTTCCTGATTTTTTTTGGATGTTTTAAACAAAATAAAGATAACTTAGCCAATATTTTGGGGTTTTCTTTCTGCAGACAAAAAAAAAATATATTAGATATTGTGGACAGCGATTTTGTGTGCTACTTGTTCTTTGTTTCAAAAAACATTGGATTGCATCAGAAAACATTTCTTTATATACACAGGTTTTTTGCATTTAGAAGTGGTATATAATACACACCTCTTGAAGTATGTTCAGAGTTGAATGTAGTTATGGTCCAGAACATGCCATGGAACTTTTTATCTCCCAAATCCATGGGAAATTCACCGCTCTTACTACATCTCCTCTTCTATTAACTGAGTCTCAAGAAGTACTTTTAAGTAGCCAAATATTAGGATAATAGAGTAAAAACCATCCTGAACACTTCAGGACCTGTTTCCTTTCCTATACTTAATAAAAAGGCAAGCTTCTGAGAAGTTTGTGTGTGTATGTTCTTCTACTCAAAATAATCCTCTCCCTTTTGGATAGGTCGTATGGCAATGGCGTTTGTGAGGTTTGGAGAAAACTACAAGGGCCAAAATGTATTAGGAAGGTGCTAAAAGAGATTTACTACTGACTTTAAGTAGATGTATTAATCACAGCATGTGCGTGACAGAAGAGGATACCTCTTATGCTGCATTTTTCATACTGCGAAGCATAAATTTACCAATTTTTTTGGCACCCGGAGACCTAGAAATGTATTGCTTTCTGGATCTGGGTTCAAAGGAGAAGTTTAGTCTAATTAGTAAAACTTCCAGATATTTTTGGCTAATTTCACATCCATATGGCAGTAATTGGAGTTACCTCTCCTTTTTATTGGCTCCTCTACTACTAATACAGGTAGTTTCTACTACCTGTATTTGAAGAGGTATCTGGAGAACAGTGAGTAGAATGTGACACAACCAAGCTTGACAGGTTCAGCACAATTAAGGAAATTAGTGAAAACTACCATTAAAGGTTTAGTAGACCTCTGGGAAAATGGTCAAGCATCTCTGGGACAATTAGTAGTAGGACTAGAAATATGAGCATTAGGTTTAAATATATATTTTTAAATATCCTCCATTTTGTGTTGGTTTTTTTTTTGCTGCTAATCAGTAAGTATGAATCCTTTATAAGTTGAACATGGTTTTGCATCATACAAAATAGCTTGTTTCCAAATTATTTTGTTTTTTCACGTGTGACAGCAGAACTTTCATAGGCAACTTTTTTTCCTTAACATTTCTTTGGCTTCCTTTGGAGATCAAATTGAGTGATTTTCCAAGTAAGAAAGTTGGGGGAGGAGGTTGGATTTTTTTTGTTTAAGGTAGCTTCTTTAAATTCTTCATAATCATAATCCTTGCTGCCAAACCAGTTGTCATTACAAAAACAATGTGAAAAAGGTGAATTTTTTTTTTTACAAATCCAAATCAATGGAGGTGTGCAAAATATGCGTATTATAAAAATGTTATCCTGTTATACTGTACTATTGTCCCAAGGTTCATATGGTAGTGTAAAAAGTTAACTTTGCATAACTGAAGCTGAAAAGTCTGCAAAGCCAATGAGACTGGAGAAAACACCAGAGCTAAAGCGTGTATCTCTTTCACAAAGAGTGTAAGAGAATTGGCAGATCAGCTCGCTGCGTGAGCTGTGAGAGTTGGATAAGTGGAGGGCCATGTGGTACTAACTGCGTTTCACAACTGAGGCTCTGTCTACCCAATATGGACAAGGAAGCATTTCTAAGAGTAGCCTCTTCTCTTGCCAAAACCTTTGGATTTCCAGAACAGCTGTGCAATGCTTTGTGCTTTATAGTCACTGGTCATTCCAGCTGCAATTCAAGATGGGGGAGATGAATAACTACAGTTTGTCAAGGAACATCATTGTAATGAAAAAAACTGTAAGGTTTTATTTCTGTAAACTAGTAATTATATATATATATATATATTATTTTTTTTTTTTAAAAAAAAAAAGCTGACCTTTATGTAAGTGTGAATCCTGAGCTCCAGAAATGTGTCTTTCATCACCTTGTACTGGAATTCTTTCAGCAGTATGTTTATTGTGTCTCTGTTGATAGCAAATGCACCTAGAATCTTTCTCAAAGATCACCAGGAAATGTCACGTCATACAAGCAGAAAAGAGATTTGTCATCTTAAGAAATGATTTAGTTTGCATAAACAAATTACAACTCTGACTTCATAACATGCCCCTTCACAAATGGGGCTGTATCTTAACCATCACTCCGTTGGCCACTGTACTGACAATGTAATGCAGTGCAGCAAATGGTCTTTAGGTAGGTAACACAAGACTATTTGGGATTTTACATGTCAAAATAGCTTAAATTCTAGTACCCAGTAGCTAACTACAGCAGAAGTGTGCAGTAGAAGGTCAAAAATCAAGGGAAAAGTTGTGTTTGATGACTCTCAGGCCCTTCCAGCAGCCCAGCTTAATGAAGTTGGGAGAAAAGATTGCTATATGTTTTTAAGGCAGTGATGGAGGAGAGAAATGACATGAAAAAATAATAATATTCTTGGATTTTCTGACAGAATACACTTCCATCTAGCTGGTTAGTTTTAGAAAATGCATGTTAACGGTATTCCATCCTGTTTTCTTACATTTGTATTTGCTTATCTAACACAGTGTGTTAACCATTAAGGAAGAGAGGGAAAAAAAAAAAAGCCATTCCAATTATAATTTTTACCAAGACCCTCTGAGATTAAGCTATGGTTACTTGTATTATTTAATTATTATGGCTATTAATTCTATAAATTGTTGTATTTTTTAAAAAAATACATAGTATGTGATGCTTTCCTCTTAATGTTTAAAAAATAACAAGTCTCTTTTTGTTTGTTTGTCTTTTCAATAGAAAAAACAAAAGAATATTTTGCGTATAGGAATTCAGAGCATGGGTTCCTTGTTGTGGGGTGACGACATTTGTAGTAGCGACACTCCTGAAGATATTCATAGTCTGACCAAATTTCTGTATGTTCTCCGTGGCCTCCTCAGAAAGTCTTTGTCAGCCTGCATCATCACAGTGCCCTCTCACCTTATCCAGGTAAGAATGCTGTCTATGCTGTATTTCATCATTGACACTACATCAGTTAGCAAAAATTTAAAGTGTATAGTAAGAAAACAAATACAATTTAAAACAAAAAAAAAAAGGTAGAAAACTCTTTTTGTTCACAGGGCAAAGTTAAAAGATACATTCATTGCAGTTTTTCTATACTTTTGTGAGACAGTCATGCCGCAAAATCAACAAGGACCTAAGCTCAAAACCATCTTAAATACAGTTATTTCCTTTATTGGTCTTAGTCTTTTTTTTTTTTTTTCTTTGAAAACAGTCCAAATTTCAGAAATTGTAAAAGAGCAGCGAGAATTCTGCTTGTGATGTTGTTTCTACTTTTTGGGGGGCAACATCCCTCCAGGCCTTTCCAGTGCCTTCAGAACAAAGTTCAATACAAGACATTTTAGTCCACTGCCTTCATCTGTCGTGCTCATCATGATTATGTGTGATCTTGTTTTTAAACCCAGGAATTAAAAGATACGTTCTTTTCCCTTAATTCTAATACGGTATTCTATTGAGAACACAAACAAATCAGTTATGGGATCAGAGTAATTTTCCCAACTGCAAAATCAGAAGCTTCTCACAAAAGCTTTACTGAGAGATATAAGCATATAAGTTTATTTTCTGGAAGTAAACTTTTTTTAGCAACAGAGAAAATATGGATGCTCCTTTCTTTCTGCAAATGATGATGTAACTGAAAAAAGGGCAAAATTATTATTCACAATGAACAGGAAAGCTATAATTTTAGGTATATATTTGGTTATAGTAAAAAAGTATTGGATAAAACCTTATATTACACAAAATATTTTAATAGCAGATGAAAGTTTTTCATCATTAGATTAACTCTTGTATTAGAAAAGTACATCATTCTCACGTAAGTATTGCATTTTGTGAAGGTGTTTGAATACCTGCCAGTGTTATTTATTTAGCTACCTGAAGCACTTACTGCTTCTAAAATAGGGGGAGAAACCTGATTTCCTTGTTTTGCAGTTGGGATTTAAAATGTACTAACATTTCTCTTGCGATGCAAAACTCCATCATATATTAGATAACAATATGTCTTCAGAAAGGTTGATTACCTGTCTGTAGTTGGGACACAGAACCTATTTCATTGTACTCTATTGAACATGTTGTCATTGACAAATAGGAACATATTTTAGAGAAGTCCGGAAGTGTCTGTGGAGCAAGTTTTTCTGAGATACAAATTGAAGGATTAAATCTTTTGTTTGTTGCAGACTTATCTATGAAGTTGTTTTTGTTTTTATGTTTATCAGTTCTGTATAAATGAATTGATTTGGAGTTCTTGTAATATTATATCTCATTTAAAAATTAATTTTAATTTTGATTTTTGACAGCATTGCTTTACAATAAATGCTAGAATATTTTAAAGGGCGGTTGAAAAAAAAAAAAGAAATCTTGTTTCCAGAATCTTTGCTTAGCAGCATTAAGCTAATGAGAGCATTACATATATTTTTTAAATTGTTATACTTCATGCATCCTTCTTTAAGCGCTAAACTGTGGAGAAAACTGTCATTAGGAGGAGCAAAGCTGCTGAGGGTTCCTTATACCCCACATTACTCAGTTCCCAGAGCCCTGCTGTGTAGTTGTTCCACTCTCCAAGAAGCCTGTTAAAGAGCCCCTGAGAGCATGTGTACAGCCCTCCATGTTAATAGTTAATTGGTGAGGATGGCAAGATGAGAGGACAGCCGAACATGTGGTCTCTCAGGCTCAAGCCGTAGACAGACCTTTCGTTATAATAACAGCAGCTGCTCACATTCTCACAACCCAGCTACTCACCATTCTGTTGCTGAGGTTTCTTACTGGATTAAAAAAGTAAAGAATATATCTTTTCTTTTCAAGAGAATAAGAGAGGGGTTGTTTTTTTTCTTTTTTCAAGTGCATTTCTGTATATGTATTTAATTTGATCAGAGTAAGTTCTAGCATATGCTTTCTCTGTTGAATGTTAGTACACTGGAGGCATAGAAAATATGTAGTATTTTTCTGAAGATGTAGTAAATTCCCCATTTATTCCACCAACAGTTATTTCTGTATCTGCTGTGTTATCTTGTGCTCCCCAACTGTATTAATTAGCAGGTCTGCAAGTAAAATCTTCACATGAACAATGTCCATGGAAGTAAATGTAAGATTTCAAAATCAAAACTGTTGTAAAGTTTTTATGTCTGCATAACCTATACAGAAAAATGGTTGCACTTTTATCTGCTTTGTCTTGAAAAAAAATAGATTTTTAGTTGTAACTCATGCCATATCTTGTCTACGACAGCCACCACTTCTAGTTAGTCTGGTGAAGAAGAAATAAAACTCAACATAAACCCAATCAAACTCAAAACTCTAATAAAATTGATAGCACAGTTTTTCAACAGGGACAATGCCTTTCCAACCCAGACTAGTTAATCTGTAGTCTGAATTACGTTTTGTATTAATTACCTTTATATATAAGTAGTTTATGGTTGGTTTATTTTACATATTTTGCCAAATACTTGTCACATTTTACTGTGACAGGGAGTTCCACAAATTAAATCTGTGTTGTTTCTTTATTTTGGAAAGTTTAATTTTGCCTTTACATTTCATAAATGATATCTTTGTTCATGGATGATAAGACAATGAGATGAAGCTCCCTATTTATCTTTTCAGTATTCTGATTGTTTTTTGTATGTTTTCTCATGGTGCTGCCTTAATCTGTTTTTAAACAGGCACATTTTTTAAAATCATATTTCACTTTGTTACAGTATCGAAATACAATAATGCTATTATTGTTAGTTCACTTTTCCCTACAGTGATTCTATTTGTGATGATTTTCCCTCTGTGGCACACTTCCACCAGTGTGGCTCTTTTATTATTCTAGCTATTCATTGTTTTGAATTTCATAACTTTGAATTGCGTTCAGCAGAATATGATGCTTATTCAACCAGTTTAATGGGACACTGAATGTCTTCACAGTCTTCTGTAAGGGGATATTTTTTGGTTAAAAAAAAAAAAATTACAAAGAATCTGGTTGTGTAAAGATTTTTTTGAATAATTTAAAGAAACTGTGGTTCACTGAAGAAAGCAGATTCTTTGTGTTTTATTGATGAAACTTCTATAGCAGTGTATGAAGAAAAACAAAAATTCTCTTTTCTCAACCACAAAACCAGGAATACGTTATTCTGGAAGCAGATTTCAAGAAAATGACACTAAAAACTTATCAAATTATAAATTTTATTCAGATGATGTGTGACAAGTTTTACTTGATTGATATTTTCTTCTGATTGAACATACTCTTATCTTACATTGTCTGTCAGGTAATAAATATTGAGATACTTATGAATGTGATTAAAACAGTTGATGGAAGGTTATTTTTCAAGGCTTTCTACTGCTTCTTGAAAATGAATTGTGCCTCTGAAATAAGATGGTGCGTTTGAAAAGGGAAAACTACCTACATTTTTAAAATCTAGCCAAAAAAAAAAATGATCAGGGAGGGCAGATTGAAGAGGGATTTGATTTATTGTTACACTTCCCAAATTAAGGAATATTATTGAAATGAGAATGAGCTCTTCTTTCTGTATTTTGAAAATCTGTGCTTTTTGGTACCTAGTGTTAAAAAAACAGCTTTTCTTGCTACAGAATGTAACTTAAATGACTTTAATATCACTCTTTATTACTTGTAAAAGTATTGAGTTAATATGTAAAATATTTTCCTATTGTTTTTCTTCTTTTTCTTTAATTGCTAGAAATAATTTTTCATAGGTGTACGTATTTTTTAAATCCAAAATAGTAAATAATGTTCATAATTCTGTTCTGCTTGTTCCCAACTTTGTATCACTTAAGTAACCAGGCAAATTTGTGGATGTGAATTTTTTTAAAGTAGATTATTGTTTTCATTGGAAGAAGTGTAGCACTTTAATTGAAGCCTTCCTTTATTTTGAAGATGAGGCTATCTTACTGGTAAGGACTAACCACTATATTAGTCAGCATGTACCAAGGGAAATTAATTGACTAATGAAAAGTCAGTATGAATAAGTCGTGTTACAGAACCTGTCCTCAGAGTCTGAAGTTCTGTTTAGCAAGGTATTTTCATTATTTCATCCCGTATGTTAAAAAATTAATTTCCTGCAATATTAATGTTTTGATGCTTTGAATCAACTGAAGTGCATAAATTACTGTATGTTTCAGTGTAGAAAAATTCAGAAACAAACCTTTTCACGTCATAGCCTTTTGTGTTCACACGTACCAATCTAGCAGCTAAACTCGAAGTCAAGCAATAGCATGCTTTAGAATCCATTGCAAATACAGGATTATGAGACATGACTCCCAATAGCTTGTGAATTTATCAGTTATTCCTATTTCAAGAACTGAGAGCAATTGCATGCCTTAAAACTCTTAACTTCTGAGAGTTCACAAGTGTAAAATGCTGAATAACCTTCAAACGTATTTCATGATGTAGCCGTTAAACACAAACTTGTATCAAGAATAAATGTCATGTACTTTCTGCATCATATTTAAGTAAGCTTTCAAAATCCTGTGCTTAATAGAATCTATGGAGATGACATGGTCATTATATTTTACTATACTGTGCTTTACTAGATTTTAAATGTGGCATGTGCAATTCTATGTGAGAAATAGAGTTTAATATTCATACAAAGAAATATTGAGAGTCGTGAGTTTATGACAGGCATTCTTATCTACATAGTTTTCAGGTGTGAATATTTTGTTTTGGACATTCTAGACATTCATAAAAGCATCTTAAAATTATAATCTAGTAGCAAGCTCAGAGAAGTATTAAACACTTTAAAATATATGTTGTATGACAGTAAATTATTTTGTTTTCAATTTCTATTATTGTTGATAGCATTATGCTAATCAATTGCAGAAGAAATAGAAATATTTTGTTATTTCATAAAATAAGTTTGTGGTAGCCAACAGGCTGTATTCTGGCTCTGCCCCTTCAGATTTGGTAACAACTGCACATTTCAAAAACAAATACAGTGCTCATTTGAAACATTTTTAGCAGCATGTTATTTGTCTTCTAGTCTACTTATCCATATTATGATAGATAGGTGCATGCATTAAAATTGCATGACTGATTTTGCTCTCATTTCAATTAATTTTACTTTTTTGGAAGGCATAATATGCATAATCTTATCACTGTCATCATCAACACAGTATTTTCATCAAAATAAATCATTCTTCCAAAATGAGTATGTTAAACTTTAAAAGCTAATGAGTTATATGCAAGATTGCAATGTCTTATTTTACATCTTATTTATGTAATCTGAGAATACACTTATGAAAACTTTAAAAAATGAGGTAAGATTTAGAACTAAATCCTTCAACTGCAAGATTAGACAGATCTAAACAGTTAACTATCCCATCACAGTATGGAGATAGTCATCTGTTCAAGCATATGGAATCTTTTGGCTACTGGACTAAGTAGTTAATATAATGCCCAGTGTCCAGACATGGACACAACTGTTATGGAAGCAGAAGGGAAGAGGCTCATGTATTGAGCCCATTTGGACAGTGATAAGTAAAGATTAGAAGGGTGACTTTAAATAATGCAGGACAAAGTAGTTATCTGCTTAAAACAAGCAACTCTGTTGGAAAATGAAGGTAGTATTGTTTTGCTGAAGTAACACTAGTGTTTTTTTTTTTCACATAAGTAGAACGACAAGTTTTTGAAAAAAAAAATCCCTGTGAATGTTGCACTAAAATGGGGTATTTCAGCACAAAGAACAATAATTTTATGGTACGCTATTTCACATTTAAATTCTTGCATAAGTGTTTTCTATGTTAAATGGTTTTCAAATAAGTGAATGTTGAATTTCTGTGCAGCGTTTGCTTAGAAACATTTATATATGAACTTTTGGTGGTGTTTAAAAACCCTGAAATTTCAGAATCTAACCACTTTTTTGTTGTTTAGAGCTGCTCTATTAATTACAATATAATCATAATAAAAAGGAATACTGCATCTTTAATGATGTTTTTGTGCCTGTGTAGTTAAGCTTTAATGCTAGTGGGGGGGGAAAAATAGATTAAATTAGCCTTGTAACCTCTTTCTCTTCCAGACTGATGATGGAAAATAAAAGCTCTTAGCCACAGAATGTAACACTTAGAATTAATATTTAATTAGACCAGCAAATTGTACACCGTGGCTGAAAGCTTCCAAAGAGTTGTTAGTGCCACAATTGACCTACAAGTTTAATAATAACTCACTTCTAGGAGCAAGTGCCAGTTCAGAATAGTGGAGCCACTGTAAGAAAGTCCTGTGAGATTAAAATCAGCAAACCAAATGGCAGGCGAGGATTCCTGGGATGGAGCCTTCTGGAAAGCTGGGAGCTGGAGTAGCTTTTCAGCCAGGATTCAGATGAGAACAGTGGGCAAAAAAAGCTGATCCCTCCTGTTCTGGGAGCTTCTGGTTGTAGGCCAAAATCCTAGAACAGATTTTTTCTAAATGTTCTTACTGCAGCTATTAATTTATATCACAAATCAAGTAATGAATGACTCATCTTCATACTTGAATTAAGTTTTAATATAAACGTTATCTCTTAATTCCCAGGCCATGAATTTTACTCATGGAAGAACAACATTTTTTTGGTTTGATGTGCAATTTTGTGTATTTCATTTTATGTTATTTTATTTCTACAAAAAAGGGTTCTTGTTATTCTGATTTGATGAGCAATTTGTCATAATATTATGAAACACATTGCAAATTATACATTATATTTAATTTATGTATGATATATATACATTGTAAAATAGAATATTTTGAAGGTTAAAGAGTTTAGTTTCGCCATTTATTTTGTGAATGGCTAAAATATAAAACCAGTTAGGTCTGCTGTTAGATATCCACCTGAGCCTTAATTCTGTGACAAATTATTCTAGTGAAATAGGGCACCATAAGTTCAAAATTGTGCAAACACAGAGCAACAGACTGAGGAAGGAACATTCTGCATTATTTATTGGCTAGATCCTAAATAATTAAAGAAATGACTACTCATTAGTTAAAAATTAAAGCAGGTGAGGGCCTTGCCAGCAGAGGGAGCAGTCAGGTCTTTCCTTAGGTTCCCATCATTTCCAGCCTACCCATCATTTCCACCCTACCTCTTCTTATTGCCCAGCCAGTTTCCCATCTGGATCTAGCTTTGCCAGCCTGCTCCTGATGACAGCCTATAATTTCATACTGAATAAGGGATTCGTTTTTTAAATGATTTTATATTTCAGAACCTTGCACTTGATTAGAAATGTAAGCTAGATGTTCCTGTTGATGTTTGTGTACAATTAGTTGAAATAACAGTGGAGGATCTTTTTGGTCACCTGTGCGTAAAAGGCAATTGACTGTTTAAGGAATTTTAAGTCGCAGCAATAGTTAGCCTGAATTGGGAAGCAAAGTGCACTGATTATTTTTTTTTTTTTTCAGGCAAAATGACAAAAGCAAGCACTTCTAAACCTTTTATTTTATCATGAATAATTCCCAGTGGAGTCTTAGGATTTTAGTTAAGCCAGTTAGTCTCAAATACATTCATCTCAGCAGTTTTGTTATGGCTCTCAAGATTTGATGATGTGACTCTCATTCTCTCTGTCTAGTTTTGCATCTGTATCTACAACATTATGACCAACTGGTAACATTGAATATTTTTAAATGTTTAATTTTGTAAACAAATAGGTTCAAATGGTCATTTCATTTTTGAAATGATCATTTCATTTTGTTCAATTATAACATACAGTTTTCTACGTATGTGGTTTTATACCAATGAGACAAACTCATTAATAAGGACCAAATAGTGTTCTAGGGAGGTACTGGGCTCAAGTCATGCACAAATTTCTTCCCAGCTCCTCATCCTTTACTGGAGAAGAAAGCAGGGGTGGTCAATTGGGTTTATTGGTTCATTTACCCACTTTGTAGGACTCGAGCAAGAGCCCTGCTCCCCAGAACCATTTGTGGGCACCTGCAGCCTGTGCTTTCAGTTCACGAATGCTGAGGAAACAGGAGTCAGGAGAGAAAAGCACTGAGCAGGGATTCAGCTCAGAAAGCGTCACCCAGTAACACCCCACACCTCTGCCACCTCTTTCTGTCAGATAATAGGTAGATTTTCAGCACCCAGCTTTTTGGGTTTTGATTCCTATGTCATCTTTGCCATGCCCCTAAATATTTTCATGTGGCACTCCAAAGCCTTAGTTAGAGCCTCCTAAACCAAGCCTCAAAAAGCTAGTCTTCTGTTGACTGGCTTGTGATTCTGGACAAGTCAGGTGGCATCTTTGTGCTTGGTTCATTACTTGTAAATGAGGAATGCAACACTTGCTGGTGTTTTGTGAAGCACTTGGAGATCATCAAATGGATATTTTTATTTAAACCGTGTAGGCTTTTTTCTCACCTTTCATTCTGTAGACCTCAACAGCAACTCTTACTGACTTGCTCACTTCATCTGTGCTATGTCATCACTCATTTCCCTGTTGGCCCTTGACATCCTTGTAAAGAAGCTTTCATTCAGGTCTTCACTCTAATGGCAAAGCAAACATACATTTTATTTGGGGTGCCAAGGTTTTCTGACATTTATTTCCTTTTTAGCTAGAATAATTAACAAGTCCAGGTCATCCATCTTCAGTGAAGATTGAAAGATAGCTTTTTAGTGTGTGATATTAGTCATGAAATCAAAACTAAATAATTTTTCTTGAAAATTTATGCAGATTTTTTTTTTAACTGGGCACTGTGTCATCCACCTTCGTCTGATATGCTTGATGATAACCATTGCAAAGTTCCCATAGAAGTGGCACTGTTGCAGGTGTGAGAGGAGGTAACCGTGGCTCAAATGTTTTTAGTTTTCAGATTCAAAAATGCTCGTTCTAACTAGTTTCACGGTTGAAAGACTCTGAGATTATAAAGACTATCAATACAAACATTATTAAAAGCAACTTTAAAAGAACAACCAAAATCTGGAATGAATGCATCATGTAACATATTGGCCAACAGATGCTTTGTCACTCCCTTCTCATTTGGGCGAGTATGTTGTGTCTAATTACCTACTCGTGTCTTTGCTACATGTCCTTTCTTTGCTTCTGTAACTTGTGTAAGATTATTAGAAGATAATTATTCAGTGCTTGAAATTTGCTAAATTAATATCGTGTACATATAAACAAATAAAAATCAGTGCTTCTCCGATTTCATCCATGTAAACAGATATGTATAAATAAGTTCTATTACAGTCAGTAAGGTTCCTCAAAGGTAAAAGGAGATTCTGTTTGAATCCTTACATGTGTACTTCTCATCACTGAAAGTGTTAGAAGGTTGTAGAAAATCCTTGAAGAATATCTCTGCGTTATCCATCTTCTAGCAAAGACATCCCACCTACATTCAGTTTTCTTGTGATATTGATACAGTTTTCTACATACCAAAAATTCTTTAATGTAACTACCGTTGCTCATCTTGTACTCAGTGGTCTGAACAAACATTGATTTTACAGCCTAAATTCAAAGTTCAGTTAGTAGGTTTGGTGTGTGCAAGCACTGAAAATGGTGCTGCTAATCAGCTTGAAGTTAGGATGGGTATTAGAATTTTAAACTTTACAGGTTTTGTTAATTTCTGATACTAGTTTTTGGTAGAACATTTATTAATTTTTTACTTTCAGAATTTTTGAATAATTAAGGAGCACACAAACTATATCTCTGTAAAACTAGTGCAATGGCCTAATACCTGACTTCTTTTACCAAGATAAAATGTATGGGTAGTTCGGTGAATTTAGTAGTAGTAATTAATAACAAATGGTGGTAACTATATAAGCCGTGTCTTTTAATATTAATAATTTATCTTTTCAATTTAAAATCTTTTGGAGATTACATAACAATGACTAATGGTAAATATTTGTATATTGTGAAGTCATTGCCACCATATTGTATGCTAATCTCTTGGTAAATATCAAGAGTTATTTCATCTATTGAATATGCAGCCAGTGTTTTGTTATATTCCAGTGTGGCTGCATATGTTACCACACTAAGCTTACTTCAGTGTTACGACAGAGTTAAAAGAGGCAAAAAAGTCACAATCAATTTTTTGTTTGTTCTGAAAAATTGTATACCAAAATTTGCCTTAAGTTCACAAGGTTGGCATCACTTCATATAAACTTGCTCACTTGGTGCTTTTTATTGAGACCCTTCAATGAAATGTCAGGGTTACTGGACTCACCTGTTGGGAACAACAGTGACAGGTTTATCTACGCTAGAAGTGGAGTATCTGAATTCATCACTGAAGTCTGTGCTGTCATATGGAAGGAATGTATGCAATGAATATATCCAAATGTGCTTTTTTTTGGTCCCAGTACTAGCAGTTAGTTGTATGTTTGTTTGTTTTTCACATAAAGAAACTCATTTTAGGATTAAATTTTTTAATTAATCATTTTTAAAGAAAGTCAGTGATGGGACTACCTTATCAGAATGTTTACCAGAAGGTTAAGGTACAGAATTAAATATAGCCTCACTACCAAAATATAGGCCTAATGTCTGTTTAAGAAAAGGCAGTCTTAAAATACCTAATTTTAAAGTCAATATATAATTTAATATTAAGAGTCTGTTTATTAATGTATTGATGATAATAGAAATTTATGAAATCTGTGTGACTCTAAAGCTTAACAGGTGCTAGTTGCGTTTCATTGTAGATCTGTAATGAGTATCTTGTTTTTCTTTTAAGTTTTGAGGTTGTTTGTATTTACTATGTAGAAATATTGAGCTGCTTCTAAGAAAATTTTCTATTCTTAGACTTTTGCCTACTCAGTGTAGCACAAGGACTGAGAATTTAAATATTCCTATTGCATAAATTTTATGATTTTTAAATTTCTTTAGAATTTGACAGAATAAAAATGGACTGACATATCTCTGGGTTTTAGAAGAATTTTGACAGCAAATGAGTGGAGATCTAGAAGTTAGATTGAAGCAGACAAAGCAACGAGACGTTTTTTTTTTCTAATATGGAATCCAGCTGAAACAAAGTTGATTTGATAAATAGTGGTAATGATAATACTTCATTAAGATATTCATTAAGAACTCAAACCAGAAGCAATAGACAGTATTAATTTCAGTATGTATGTTTGCACAAACGTGCTCTCTGTGTGTTTGTGTTGGTAGAATACAGTGATTTACACTCAGACACAGATGATAACACATTTTAGACTAGTTTATTGGTAAATACGTATTTTTAAACATCCATAAACAATTACTTAAAGCTCTGTAGATCCTGCAAATAAGTAGAACAAAGCAATCTTTTTCCACAATTGCTTTTCTCTAAAAGCTGGTTAAAGAGGTATGTATGGTTCCCATTCACATATATAAGCAGCTAGATGGATTTCCTTCCAACAGTGTTTTGAAAGTGCACTTTGAGCTCAGATACTAAAAGTTTGAGCTTAAAAGAAAATTTCTGTCTAAAGCAGTGAGCACTAAGTAAGATATAGAATGAATGCTCAGCCCAGCCTGCACAACAGGGTTGCTACCATGTTGTTAGAATAATTATATTTTGGCTGAACTAACTAATACAGAAAAACTGCTGTATGTCTACCAAGACTGAAAACTTTCCAGGATTAGGTTGGTTGTGTTTTGGTGGTGGTGGTGGTGGATTTTCTTTTTCTTTTTTTAATTTATTTTTAATGTTATTTAAAACAATACCTCTTCTAGCTGCCAACAAACTCTTTCCCTGAATCCCCCCATTCCTGGCTTCCCTCCTAACCATGTCCTGGCTCATCTCCAGAGCTGCCAAGTTTATGCCAGAAGCAGGAGGTAGATTTGTATGGGGCTGGAGGAAGATCTGGAGCTCTGTTAAATTTTCAAGCCCAGATGGGGCAACATGATTTGTGTGTTTATGTCAGTATGCCATACATCACAACTATCTGTGTGCTGACGTCAGCTTTGATTGGGCATTAATGTGCTGAATGCTGCAAACTAGAAAATACATGATAGATACAGATCTATGACAACAATGCCACATAAGCAAATGTCTATTTGTTGTGGCAATTCATCGTGGAAGGTATTTCCCAAGATATGCTGCATGAAGCTCAGAGAGTGTTTTGACACACTTTAAAAACAAAAACAAAATCAACAGAGGCAAACAGACTACAATTTAAGAAAGCAAACTTGTTCAGAAGAGGAGCTTTGAACAACATATTGAATTGTCGCCTATGCGTCATTAGGTTGAATTGCTGTCCCTCACTTTAATTTTTCCAGAACTAGGATTGACTAGGAACAATGCTGTTATGGTTTACAGGACTTTTAATGATGAAGGTGCCGTGCTGATGGTTGAGCATCTTTCTGTCCACAGTTTTTGTAGCCATTGTTTGTCAAAGTCAGCAAGCAAAAAGATCAGTGGACAGCAAACTTCTTTCCAAATGGTCTAATTTTTTTTTCTACATTAAGAGTTCAAGTTAGCTTCCAGAAATCATCAGTATTTTACCTGTTTGATTATATAACAGTTTAGTGTTTCTTGCTTATATGAATAACATTCAGGAACCTGCTTCAGAACTGGCAAAATGTAACTTCCAGTCTGTGGTTTTGCAGAGATCACTGGTTACTTCAGATTTATAGCGTCTTTATGTGATTACCCCAGTAAATCAGTGTGACCAACAGTTTCCATTAAAATACAGTAAGCTCTCCCTCTCTTCCCAAAAGAGGAAATAATTTGAAAGTCAGCTTTAATATTTCAGTGGTAGATATAATTAGGACAAAAATAATGAAGTTTAAGGCTTGATGTGGAGGCAACTTTCTTTTACCTCAATTCTCTTTCATTATTGCTCAGAAAGGAAAATCTTTAGCAACGTTATTTTATCATTATTCATTGTTAGACTTTGCAGGTAAAATAGAAGTTCCCTGATTCCACAGGGATAGACCATTTTGGCCTGTGCACAAGTAGCAGCTTTGAAAAGAGACCAGCCCACAGGATTTAATGCCATCTGGCCCATAAGGTGGGGAGAGGGGGGTGGTGGAGGTACCAGGGGATTGGTGGCTTTAGGCCTTGTACCCTGAGCAGATTGGGCTGGGCAGGACAGGCCACAGTTACTTTGTGTAATGGTCTAAAAACAGAGTTCAGATCCTCTTTGATGGGAGCAGGAAATGGTCACCTTCTGTATCTGCCTTACAGGCTTCTCTGTGGCCAGGAGATGAGATAAATTGTTGAAATGTGGGCTCGTGCAAGCAGTTGGTGTATTCACTATTTTAACAAACCAGTATGTCAGTGTAATGCACAGACTCTACTAAATTACCGTGGGATGTTCCTTTTCTCTCTGGTCCCAATTACTGTGCAAATTGTCGTTTTCAAATGGTTTACCAGCATTTAAGTTGACCTTTTGTACTGTTGGTCACATAGTTTAATAATGGAAGCTCAGAATGTACAAAAGACTTTAAGATAAACAAAAAATAAAAAATTCTAGCTTGGAGCTACAGAGCTAATTCTTCGTACTTGGCATGGATGTGTTTTGAGGTGATTGGACTTGATACCCCTGGAGATATGATGGGCAGAGCATCTACAGCCATCAGGAAGAAGAGTACACCAGCTGTCCTGGCAGATCTAACATAACTGTTTTGAATCTTAAAGAAGTATTTTGCTTTTTAGCCCAGTTTTGTCTCTTCTTCCTTTTGCTTATTAAATCATGACGTTATCAAAGCACTTACAAATCACAGATACGTTGAGAAATGGTAATGCAACTTGAAGCTTTAGATTCAGATTTGTAGAGAGGAACTTTTAGAAAGAGAAATACTGGAGAAAATGCTTTGTTCCTACTTTTTAATCTGTGCTGTTTGATAACCAAAATGAGTAATCATGTGGGTTGTGCATGCTCAAAATACTAGATATGTCTAAGTGTTTTAAGAAACAAGGTTTTCAAGACACAAACAAAAGCTGGGCATCTGACTCAGTACAATCGATGTATGGTGCTTAACTGCCACATAGCTTGTAAATATCTCCAATATGAACTAGCGCTTATCTTACAAAGATTAGGAAAAGATGAATTTAGTACTAAGTTGGCTCCTTTATGTTTTCTTTGTGTCAAATATGTTTTCCTTTAGAAATAAATTCCCATCCATTTTTTTAAATAAAAAATAAGAAAAGTCCTCAGTGCAATTTCTAGGTATTGATGACCTATTTTTTCTCCACAGTTTGTCATTGAGAAGACCAAGGCTTAGTCCATGAACATTAATTACCTTTTTCATCACATCTGATGTGTATTTTGTTTCCGTGTCTTACAGAATAAAGCAATTATGGAACGTGTAACAAACTTGTCAGATATGGTAGTTGGTCTTGAATCATTTATTGGCTCTGAGAGAGAAACCAATCCATTATACAAGGATTACCACGGTAAGTTCCATCTTTAGCAATGCAAAAAGTCTGCCCTGAGTGTTTCTAGGGCACTTAACGGCTTACCCTCCAATTGGGTATCTGCTATAAAGTAGCATTTGGTTTCATTTTAGAATATACCTCTTAAATGTTTCCCCTTGCTAACCAGTCTTGAGTTTGGAAATTTTTCCGTAAAGTGCATTAAGGCTGCAAAGGAAACATGGCAACTCCTTGCATGTTGTCAAGCCGTATTACTGAGGCATGGCTCAATCAGATGTACATCTCAACAGGCAGGCTTTGGGGAATTCACATGCAGAGGAGGCTTGGCAATCATCTGACCAGTGAGCTGAACTTGTCATGAAATCAATACTTCTGATCTGCCAAGTTTTAAGTAGAGAACATGGAAAAACATATATTATATTAAGGTGAATAAACTGCTAAATGATGCGCTATATAAACTTTATCTAAAAATAATGCACTGTTTTGCAGCTTTCGGTTATGGCAGCTGTGAACTTAAAGAAATAAATATGGATATATAGAGCATGTAAAATATGAAACTCATCTTGGTAAAAAGGCATGTAGCCTTTCGAGTGATTTATCTTCAAAATGTGTAATGGTGTTTAATCCTGCAGTTTGTTTCCCCAAGATTTTGTAAGGTGTTACAGCAGAACTATTTAAATTTTAAAAGATGAGATGAGATGTTACGCATAGCCGAAGCAGTGAATACCAAACAGTTTTAGCTAATCCAGAGCGGTGCTCTGAGTGTGCATAAATTACAGCTATTATTATTGTGATACTACTGTAGTTCCATGGAAACCTTCAGCTAAAAGTAAACTGCTTATCTGAAACCTGCTGTAAACATGTGAGAATGTGGCAGTGTTTGCCACAGCAAAATATATAGAAAAAGAAGCAAAGATGGTGTTGAGACACCGCTGTGTGTATGCAGGCTGTAATTAATAAATCAGAGAAAAATCTTTTTCACTAAGAAAGTCGTGCATATTTCCTCATCTGAAAAAGGTGAATGGAAAAAGAAACTGTGAACAAAAGCTAGAATAATTCGCCTAATTATCTTTCCAATTGTATAATTGTGATGTGGCATTTGTTTATGCTAGCATAATTCTGTCAATTTGATACTCCTTTTCTCAGCAGTGAAGAGATCTTTTAAGACAATGTGCATTTTAGCAGTTATTTCCTGATTTCCTGTAAAAATGTATGCAAAATCATTTTCAGTACTACTTAAAAATATATACATATTAAGTATATATATATATTTAGTAATATGCCATCTCATAGCTTTTGAGGTTTAGACAATTGTAATTTAACATTCTAAAAATGAGTATTTTTAAAGGTCTTAACTCTGTGGATAATTTTTGTGTATGAATATATTTCAAGATTATTTATTTACTACAGATGATGGAAGTTTTTGACATTACTCAGGAAAAAAATGATTAAATTGTTGCAATATTTAATGAATACTGCATTAGTAATTTTGTTAAAATGCCTGAAAATGTAGGTGGTTGAAGAATCAGTAAAATAAAAATGATATAAATTGTCCTTAATTATTTTTTAAATAATATGTATAAGCAACCCTTTGTTATGCCTGCTGTTATTATATCTAATAATTATATTTTGAACTCAAAACCAAAATAAATATTTTTATATATCTTTGGAGAAAGGGTTAGGAGGCTTCAATATATAAAAATATCTTTGTAATAATATTGGGAGTTTTGTTATTAGTACCTGTAAAAATTAGGCTTTTTAAAGTATTTAAATTTTAGGAAAATTTCTTCCCTTATTGTCCCTTTACTCTAAAAAAAAAAAAAAAAAAAAAAAAAAATAAATAAAAGAATAAAAAATAGAAAAAGAAAAAAAAAAGAAAAAAAAGTAGAAAAAAAAAGAAAGAAACCCCTGAAAAATACTTGCCTTATTTTAAATAAGGGTTTTAGTGTTTGGGTTTTCTTTCTCCCAGCTGCCGTTTTCAAGGGAGATGTCTTTTGTAAACGTTCGGTATTTCCATTTTGACACTGGCTTTATGAATAGCAAATATAGGCCAGTAATCGAGAAACCCTGTAGAATTTTCCTGGTTTTCAGATGTAGAAAATCACCCTTAGGTTGTTCAGAAACTATATTAGGCTGCACAAAAACCATCCAGCGTCCTTGTCAGAAAAAATCAGCTTGAGCTGCAAGTGACAGAATGCAGAGCTTGCAGTGCACCTAGGACTGGGGAAAAAATCTGAACGGCTACATCAACCTCTCGCGGGAAGCAAATGTCTCTCTCTTAGGATGGCACAGGGGTTAAAATTCATCAAAAATGGGGATCTGAATTGGTGTTTTCCAGAAACTTTTTTCCAAGCCGCTTTCAGGCGCGGTACTGCTCATTAGAGCTTCAGTGGTTATCAGTAACCCATAAGCCTTGTTTTGCTGGCTGCTTACTGGTGCATTTAATAAAATAAAGATCACTCAGTGGTGCCGTGGGCAGCATGCAAGGTGATAGCCATATTTGCTTACTGTAAATACAAGAGAAAATCACACACAAACCGGCTGTAGTTTTGACAAGTATTAAGATCCCTCTTTACATCTGTACTTCTGTACCAAAGTGCAATTAGTTTTACTCGCACAAGGATTTCTGTTTATCTTATTCTGCTTGATTACTTGAGTATAATCGCACCGTTTGCTTCATTGCTCCTGGTAGTAAGCTCCAGTTTAAAAAGGGGAGGATGAGTGTGTGTAAATATACAGAATTCTGCTGTAAGACTCTAATTTATGCATCTGGATGACAGCGTTTTCTTATTTTTTTCACCTCCTTTACTTTTTCTTTCCACAAGGTTTGCTTCATGTACATCAGATTCCTCGGCTTAATAGCTTGATCTGTGATGTGTCAGACACGAAGGACCTTGCTTTTAGATTAAAAAGGAAGCAGTTCACCATTGAGGTAAGAGAAGCAGTTTTGTTTCACTATTTCGAACCCAAAAGGTGGAGCTAATCCCATCTCTTATGTTTCGTTTTGTGAACTACAGGAAATATGCACCCGATGTTGTAAATGCATTGCGTTGGTTTTGCTTTTCCGAGTGGTTTTATAAAATATGGTAGTGTGCCTTCTAATTGAAGATGTCTCATTTGCCGCACTAAATCGGTCCGTTATAAATAGTTTATTTTGGTTTAAAATGTACATAGAAAGTAGGCCACAACCTTCAATAACAAAGCGTGACATGTTTCTAAGGATGTCAGGAGCATATTTAATTAAATGTTAATGACTTGCTCTTACTTGTGTTAGTGGGTGGGAAAGTAGCTACATGTTATTACCCCAGTAGAGGGATTTTAATGTATAATGCTGCCTAAAATTGTGTGTGGTATGAGGGATAAGTGTCCTTATCAGTATTCAGAAACCATTTTCTTTGCATTACTGAAATCACCTTTCGCTCTTTTATGTCATTTTAAACACAGTATCATTTACACTAATGTCCTTAAGTAAATTTCCTACTAAATTTAAACTTTTTTCTGTGACCTTTATGCAGACAGTCCTGATAGAAGGCAGTAATACAAAAGATGTATTTCATTTTAATCTTGCTAAAGAACAAATGAACATAGCACTATTAAGCAATTAGAGCTGATGTATTTATTAACCAAGTAATGCGTAGAGATGGAAGATGGCTTTTGGGGTGATGTGATAGTCATCGGTACAGTCTGGGCAAATTTTTTTTTAACAAAGACATAAAACAGCCAAGCATCCCTGACAAACCATTTTGTTTAATCTCTTTTCAAATGAAAAGCTCTTAAGCAGGCCACTTGTCTTAACTGCTTGAAACCATAAAAAGAGAGAATTGCCACCAATAAATTAGCATATTTTTTACTCCATCACCAAATTATGGTCAATGTGGCTTGGCACTGCTTTGGTGTTTGGGACTTCACCCTTAAGTGACCACTTTGGCCCTTATTTGACCCTCTGCCCTTTTTAGCTGGCCACTTGATAAGGTAACTTGAGGGTTCTCTCTCTTCACTGCCCCCTCCCCTTCACAATTGCAAGTAGCCCTAACCTATAAATCATTGAAAGGGCCCTATCAAGTGACAAATTAAGGTGCCCTCCTCCTAATTAATGGTCATCAATGTCTTTAATTATCTAATCCTATTGAGAGTAGTTAATAGTTAATCAGGCAGCCAGTTCCTCAAGCAGGTCAGCCCTGCATGCGTGCTAGAAGTTTCTCAAGTCGAGGTATCCTCTTCAAAAGCCACTTAAAGGCAAATATGTGAAGGCAGGCTTTTTTCTCCAAAGACCTTCATTTGTCATGTTTCTTATTTTCCAGAGAAAGTGGTTAATGCAGCCAGGCATTGTGAGGTATTAAGCCATTTTAACAACAGCTTTTAAGCGGCACATTAGAAACAAAAACCTTAATAGTCTGTGGTAGGTTTTAAAATACAAATGTTATTGCTGTTTTCAGAAATGCAAAGAAGCATGTCCCATCATTTCACAGCATAGGAAATTCACAGTTATTACATCTGAGAATTAAAATATTTAGTTTTTTTCCTTACTGTATAAATCCTGACTCGGGATATCATTTTTCTGTCTGCAGTTAGAATTTGGGATTCTAATTTGTAATGCAATTTGGTGGGGGGCGGGGCAGAAGAGGAGCACTAACCAGGCTCTGTAAAAAAAGATTTCATTAGCCATGGCCCAGAACTGTAGGAAAAGGGGGCAGTGGAGCTCTTGGAACAACCTGTAGCCTTAGACATGCGTGGATGACCCACTTGAAAAATTTCTGTCATCGTTGCTCAGCTGCAGCCCCTTTCAGTTTCTGTTAAGAGATATGCTTTATAGAAATTAAGACTGACACAAACTATTCCTTTTCAAACACGCGGGATCGTTGTCCTAGTGGGATCTTCCTGTACGTTTCGCTAATCTGTAATCCAGAAGTTTTTCTTCCTTACGTTAGGAGAGGCAGACTACAGCTAGGCTGACTGTAGCAATGAGGTTTGTAAGAAGATGGGAACAAGGGCAAATTGAATTAAGAAGGGATGTGAATACAGTCTTCTAAAGCTGGGTTCTGCAGTCAGAATGCGATGAGTCAGCAGCCGGTTTTGTTCTGGTGGTAAAAGCATAAAGCGGCACAACCGTCTGTGGTACAAGCAGGAGAGAGGATGGCTTATACAAAGTGCGCCTGGGTTTATGACTTCCTTACTAGCTTCAGCGTGAATTCAACATACATTTTAAGTACATAACACTTTTTTGGAAAACAGCTGCTTTGTTGCATACACAGTTTGGGGTGATCATAGTAACCTCTATTTGAAATGCCACTTGAAAATTAAATTATGCAAGAAAAGTTAGAAATACACAACCTCTTATTTATGGCAAGGTTTCTCCAACAAGGGTCTTCACCACTAGACCTTTCTTATTTTACGGTTTATAATGAGGGCATGGGACATGGATTTTCTCATGTCTGGATTGCTCACCAGTTAAGTACCTTTTTACAGTTTGGCCCCCATCAGTAACAAACTTCAAATGTCAAAATTGTTTGATTAGACTTCATTTTTGTGGGAGGGATTCTACCTCTTCATAATCTGCAGAATCATTTAACTGTTTCATTTTTTTTCCCATCTCTGTCAAAATATAATTGATTGAAGTGTGTTCTAAAGGTGGTTTGTCTTTTTTTTTTTTTCAATTTAAGAATGACAGTGCTATTTAGTGAGTAGTTATGAGCACTCGTTTTCCCTTTTCAGATTATGAGGTAGACCTTTTCCAGGAAAACTTAGATGCTTCTGGTGAAAGGTGCAGGAGCTACATCATGCTTGCCCAGATCTTCATGTTAGTTAATAGCAATATATTATTCTATGCAATATTATCAGAGACCTATCGTATGTGCATACCACTTTAAAGGACACAATTTTGAAGTTAGCCTGTCTAATCCTATTTCTTCCCACTTTGGAATCTTAATTAGAAGGAGATAAAAACCATCATTTGACTAAATTATTGTCTTGAATCTGTAGCAAAAGGTATAATCCGCAATTGGGCCAATTAGTGTACCCCATAGTTAGCTATGCTGAGGCAGGAAACTTGATTAGATCTGACACCAGCCTAGTTCCCACTGTTGTTTTGCCAGGTATGATGGTCAGACTTCAAAGGGCTTGAGGCATCAGCAGGGCAAGGTTTGGAGGCCAGCTTAGGTCCGGTCGTTAATCTCTCTGCTAAAACCACAGCAGCCCTCGCACAAAACAAGCTTACACGACACAATCATGCGGTATTAAAGTTTGGGTTGAGTCATGCCAATTTGCCTTTGATTTTCTGATGATTGACTAAAAGATGGCTACATGACTAGACACATACTGAAAGTTTACTGATTAGGTACGTTCCCCAAATATTTGAAATATTTTTTGATTTCTCAGTTAAATGATATGACAACCCATTTATCTTAATGCAACTTTTCAGCAGAGTCACTTCTGAAGTATTTTTGCTTTGTTTGTAGCTCAGAGTGTTACTTTTGTCAACATTCGATAAAATTTTGGAGAAACATTATGTTCACATTTTTTATTTGATAGAACTTCTTCATTGTTCAGTGCCTCCTGTATCAAAACCAAAGGAATCTGTGTCTGTTCAATTTTTTCACTCCTAGAATTTATGAGGAAACATTGTTTGTCTTTGTTGTTTAGGTACAGTTGCTCACAAAAAAAGGAAATTCCTCTTAATTATTTTCCACCTCAGTGTTGAGCAAAGTGCTGTTCCATGGCTGTGATTACATAAGTGTTCCTTTCTTTTGCCTTCTGATTTGTTGAAATATTGCAGTAACAGTGACATGTTTCCATTCTGAGAAAAGCCTAAGGCTGCTTTAGTATTATTCCAAATGATTGAAATTGCCATCTTGCTGACTTTCCCTTGGGCAGCTTAAGGCCTGTTTACTTTTGTATTTGTTTCACATGTTCCCTCTGAGTTTGGCTGGCAGGACATCATTACCTGGTTTGACAAGACAGTTGGAGAAGATTCATATTTGATTAACTCCTTTTACTGTCTGGTCAACAGAAACCTCCAGAATTATGTATTTAAAGCTAAAACTGTTCATAAATCCAGATAAACGTTTGCAAATAAGAAACTTTTGGATTTTTTTTTTAATTCCCTAGTTTTGCTTTACTGTTTATTTTTAAAGTCTTCCAGTAACAGTCATGATATATGCCTGTTAATAGTTAATAATATAGAGAATAAACTTCTTCCTAGAAGTGGTATAATGTTTATCTAAGAATAAGTACAGCTGATGTGAAATTTTCATTTTTCTTTATTTTGATGAATACAAGAGCCAGCTAATACAAGTTGGTTTTGTTCTGATGGCTATGTGGCACCTGTGCAAGCCAGAATAAAAAGCTTTAAAACATAGCTCCATTTGAAGCCAACTATCATAAGCTACCTGGGAAAAGTATGTAACTTTGAAGAGCTTAATTTTTGAGTTCAGGAGATCACTTCTTTTCTGAGAGGTGTTTTCGAACAGGAAGACGGGGAAGTCAGAAGTAGAGGATTCCTGTGGCAGCAAAGCTGCTGGTTTCCCAGGGGCAGGCAGATACAGCATGGTACTATGGAGCACTCTGCCAAAGGATGTGTCTTTGGAAGGAAACATAATCACAAAAAAGTCTCTGAAATCTCTGCATACCCCTTTTTTTTTTTTTTTTCATTCTATCCCTTTTAATTTGTTTCACACTGACTATACTGCAACAAACTTACTCTTTGCAAAGGGAAGTGCAATTAGCCACTGCTACACTTTTTATACAAGTGTAGCACAAGGTTGATCCTAAGTGAATCAGGATATGGTGATGTCGCTGAGTAGCAAACTGTGCTTCCTGCAATATTTCGAATTATTCATTAAACACAGGAAGAACAAGTGTGGGCATAGCTAATTAGGATTATTAGTGAGCTGTTTCTCCTGGAGGAACAAATCGACCCTGTCACCACTACATGCGGGATCAACGTATTTATAAAATACACACACATCCTATCCCAACCTCTGTATCAGCCAGCAGAATTAGGTGTCCACTGTACTTCTAATAGCATTACTTTTAGGCTTCTTCCAAGAAGGTTTTACTTGAAACAGCCTTCATTACTCTCCCTTATCCTGATCATGTTTCACTGGTGTTTATGAAGTCATATGATTTTGAATTTAATAAATACATTTGAATTAATGAACTATTTCAGGCAATATTTTAATGAAAAGAATGTGAGCTTGAGAACTGTCAAAAAACAAAACTTTAGATGATTAGAAACTTAAGGTGCTGGTTCTGTAGCAGTCAGCAATATATGGCAATGAATTAAGATTTGCTGAGATAAAGTTCATGCAATGTAACACCTAAGCTGATGTATACCGCACCATGTATATTGTGGTATGAGGAGCCTAGTAAATCATACCTTGGTATAGCCGTAAAAAAACAACTTTTTGTATTTTAGAATCATGCACTTGTGACGTTACAAGTCTTGGCCCCCCAAACTCATGACATTACAAGTCTTGGCCCCATGTAACCCTTGTAGCCTCAGAATGGAATCTGCTTGTACCAGGCCTAAGACTGCCTGGCTGCCCATGCCATGACCCATAGCATGGATCATCCTTTGCAGGTATTGCTGGTTTAAAGGTGAGACAGAAGTTTTCTGGAGTGTTACAGAAAGTGAATTTCTTAAATTTTCTACTGTAATAGAATCTTTTGGGCCTCTGATCCACATGGATTTGAGAATACAAATACCCTTGGGGATTATGTGGAAAATTCATACCTAGCAAACCTCTAGTACTGAATGTTCTGCTTCAACTCAGGGACTTGCATGCAGGGAACTCTGCGTGTAAAACTAAATTTTCTAACAGAGAGGGATAAAACATTTTAATAACATTCAGATGAAATGCATGCCAAGCTACTGTTGCGTTGATTTTTCCTGACCATCTTCCCTGTGATATTAATAAATACAATATCATTGGCTTATTTAAACAGAGGTCAAATGACAGCAAATATAACATCATAACATTTTGTTAATATAAAATTAATAATACTTAATCTAAAAATAATAATATTTTTAAAACATTCTCCTGCAAAACTAATTCTGTTATAATTCCAAGCTCCATTCTGCATTATTTCATCTAGTAGCCAGTTCAGGTTCTCTTTACCTGGTATAGTGTACTTCACTGAATTGTTTTGTCAGATGCTGTCAAGCCAACCTACCATTGTTAAAGAAAATCAAACTAAATCATTTTGGCATGAGCCTTCCAGGAATAAGGCACAGAATATGAAGGGTTTGATGAAATCAAGGATTTGATTTCAATATTGTAAAAGACTGCCTGTCAAAAATGTATTACATTCTTTCAAACAATTTTGCATAAATAAACGTGTTTAAAATTGTGACAGTACAATTTAGATAAAGTTTTGGGAGATTATTTTTGAATTATAATAACTTGAGGTAAAACAGCACTTGGAGTGCTCCTATTTAAAGAGAAAAAACCCTCTGAATTCTAATAATGCATAGAACTGAAATCTAGTAATAAGTTTTAGGCACTATATGGGATTTCCAAATGTGAACATGTAAAGAAGTTTGATTTGAAATTACCACCTTATTCTGATTGGGTAATACTAAATAATGTAAATTTATTTAGATATTCTGGAGGT
Source organism: Anas platyrhynchos (assembly GCF_047663525.1). Classification (NCBI taxonomy): domain Eukaryota; kingdom Metazoa; phylum Chordata; class Aves; order Anseriformes; family Anatidae; genus Anas; species Anas platyrhynchos. The sequence continues at coordinate 58,270,059 of NC_092591.1, forward strand.
TAACGGAGGAAGGTACCATTAACTTTTAGATTGCAGAGGAAGCTATATGATAGCCTGAAATTTATTTCATAAGTTACATCTGTTTTATGGGCTTGACATTTAGCAAGTATAATGAGGGTTTCATTCAGGTTTTCAGATCTGTAACACTTTAAGCATAATACACTAGATTTGCAGTTCCTTGTCAGTAAACTAAAGTCTTATATGTTTTTATTTAAACAAATAATTATGATGTTTAGAAGTATTTATTCCATAATTGTGTTGTCACAGTGGAAAAACATGCAACAAAGCCATTAATGCAATTAAAGGTCGCTTGTACATATTGTAATGGACTGCTCATTCACAGGATCTGTGCTAAGGGTCAGCGCTGCAGCATGAAATGGATTGGCCTTGTTCAGTCTGTAAATAAATGGGTCAATTTATCTTGTATTTGCCAGACAACTGAAGTAGTTGACATATTCCCAGTTTCTAAGCATTAGAAGGTAGATAGGCTGAAGAGATCTTTTGTAAAAATGGTGTTGGTAAAGATTAAAAACTTCATCTACAAGTGTTCTATTTTAGCACTAAAATAGGCTTTTCAAGACCTTTTCAAAGGTCTGTGGATATGTTGGAAAGCTACTGATGGTGAATGTTTAAGAAGCAAAAAGAGTTAAGGAGCACACTGATAGCAGTTCTCAGCAGGAACTGCATACCACCCCCATTAAGTGCTCTTTAAAACACCACCAAATCTGAATAAAAATGCTATTTCATAATTGAATAATATTCTCACTTTGCAAACCATAATGAATTCAGTCATGATGTTACACGGTAAAAGATACCTCTGAATGTTATACATTTCTTTAAATGCAGGAAAATAAAAATTAGAGTCAGGTTTTCTCAGCTGAAGGCCTACATCGTACCTTACCTCATCAAAATGCATTGATGTAGGAGTTCAGGGCTGTTAATTAAAAATGAGAATAGGATAACTTCACATCTTAACACGGAAGAGTTGGGCAGCCATCTGGATCTTCTTGTCTCTGTGCTGCTTTTTATGCTTTTGATTATTGATCTTCAGGTAGAGAACAAGTACTCTGTAAACTAGGAAACTGTAAAATAGGCTCATCTGGAACTTGGAAAGGGTTAAAATGTCAACGTATAGGAAAACAGAGCAACAACGGAAAGTCTTTCCTATGACTAGTAACATGCTTAATCAAATTCCAATCTTTTTTTAATTTCAAGTTTGAAAACTGTAGGCTAAGGGTTAACATTTCCAGTCTTCTGAAAAGCTTAACACTGATGTAATATCAAAACCCCTGTAAGTGTTAAAGCTTAGATCTGAATGGCATTAGCAAGTAACAGTTCGGCTCCTTTTTTCCTCAGTCCTTCCTTCTGAAGAAAGTGAACAGTAATTGTATTATGTACAGTAACTAAAACTTTATATCAGTGTCCATACATAAATAAAAAATAATAATTTTGGGTGCCAGTTTAAACCACCCATAGGCTATTTGACTTTTAGAAAACAGCTGGTAGTACTCTATGAAAATAATTCATTTTAACTGCTTCATTTCAGGGATTTAAAGTTTGAGAAAACCATGTGTTTTACCTGATGGAGGTATTGTCTGTGGCCTCTTTATCTTCTTTTGTCCTGCTTCAAGCCTGTTACAGCAAGAATTACTGAAGAAATTTTATTTGGAGAGTCATAATATTTCTGTGCTAAGAAATAGCTCCCAAGTGGGTTTATCTTTCCTTCATATTAACTCACTAATCCTTGGGCATCATGTCTGCCCGAGTTATGTTTAAGAGGAAAAACAAAACAAATATCAGAAAGAGTTTATCACTTTTGAATGGGACCACATGAATAGTGCTGTGCAAGAGAAAACGTTTTCATCTTGCATCCAAAACAGCTCTTGCTATACTTAAAATAACCTGATTACTAAATATATTAAGTTTTAAGGCCTTTAGTAATCCTTGCTAATGAGCTGTACATTTGTTTGTTCTGAAAAAGACATGTGTGAATGTTTGAGGTGGATGACCCGGGCGTGTTAGCTGAATCTTGAGGGGCCTTCCAAGTCTCCATCATATACTGAGAACATCTGCAGTGTTTTTGAATTAGAATCTTAATTCTGTGTTTGTAAGCAATACATTTGCTGTTCTTGAGTAATAGCTGTGCAGTGACCTGCCTTGGCACTGTGTTGGCTCCAGACACTCCTGCTGGAGAAGTTAAGAAATTTGCAATTTGCAGATAGGCTCGGAGGCCATGAACGGCAGAAAAAATGTAGGCATGGCAGCTGCATTCCTCTGCTCTTAGTCAAGGCCTACAGTGTTCCAGACTATGGTTTTCGGACATGCACCCTTGCTTGCGTTTATTCGAGAGCCAACACACAATTATATGAGCGAGAGGAGAAGTTATGCTTGGGCACTGAGTCTCACGGGCAGTTCCTGCTTTTGGGGGCTTCTACGTGCAGCCTGAAGGTCGGGTGGGTACCTGCGTATGGGTGGAAAGCATAGTGGAACACCAACATCTAACCTAGCATTCACCAGTTCGTGTTTATATCAAGCATCACCTACGAGTGGAAAACATTAACCTCAGGGAGCCTGCCTCCTGCTCCTTTTGTTGGCCTAAAGGCAGAGGCTTGGTGTGTAGGAACCAGGCCGGCTGTGGGGTCGGTACACACTCGCCCTTGGACCGGGGAAAGTCTGCTCATAGATATGGCCACGGCCTCGACCCATCCTGATGTACAGCAAGCGAGGTATAAAACAAACACAGCCCTCAGCCAGTCGAGCTGCCATATGTTACCGCCTCAGCAGCGTTTTATTTTCAGCTCTTTATGAGGTGGTGTTTGCTATCCGCTGGCTGCGTCACTTCTCTCATTGATTTATTACGTTTTTAGTAGTGTGTTCCTTAATCAATAAGTGCTATTGTCGCTTAAGTCACTTTTGTCTCAGTTCTGCCATCTAAAGCCCCTGAGGTAACACCTTATACTTCTTAATCAGTGCTTCTCACCTTTTAGTATAAGGCTTTGTAATTCTGGGCGGATTACAGGTTTCCTGTGCTGCCTCAAATGCCCTTTCAAAACCCTTTTGCTACCAGAGGGTAATGAGACAGCAGCTATGTGAGCTTTTTCTGCTGTAATATAGGGAAAAACGGTTCTGCTTCCAGGATGAGTGTTTATAAAGAGATACCAGTCCTTAATTCGTAATCCTTGCGACTGTTAAAATAAGGAATTAATAAGAGGAAAATTTAATATTTGTGTTTAGACTGCTCCTCAGTAGTAGCATAGCCATGGGCTGTTTGTGTTTGGTCTACATCATCTAGACTAAAAATAGCCCTCCTGTCATCTCATTGGCAGAGGTTTAGCTACTCCTTTAATTCTCTTTAAAAATGGATAGAGAGGAAGGCAGCATAAATATTGAATATGCAGATATTCCAGTAAGTGACTAGCAGAAGATTCCTGGTGCTTTGAAGAGCTTCATGGTTAAATGGAATTCATGTTTTGCTTAAGTAAAGACACATTTTGTAAATGAGGATCATCGTTAAATGTATTAGATTAATTTTTATTTTTTGTTTTATTAACTTTTTATATATCATTAAAATAGCTACTTTTTAATATGCGGATATTAACATATATTTATTTTATTTTTATTTGCATCCTGATCCTGCTTGTTTTTTTCTTTTTAGTTTTCCTTTATATTTTGATAAGAAATTAGTGATAAGGTATTTCATTTCTCACTAGTTGAATTAAAAGACACATTATATCTAATTTTTCTTTTAATAAAGTGAATTTTTGCAGAATAGGAAGACAAGTAACTACTGGCTGCTAAAATCTTGTGAAATAGTCTGAAAATTTCTCTCTTTTTTTTTTTTTCTTTATAACCTTTGAAAACAGTGAAGGAGGAACTGTCCTTTTCTTGTTTTGTCATTCTTAGAAAACATGGGCTACTCCAGAAAGTTTCAGGATACCCGTTACAGTACAGAAAAGACACAGTTCTGAGGTGGACATGGGTCTGTGTTGTCTTTTTCCTGATCTTAAGGGGAATTCTGGCTTTGAAAAAGCCAAGAGAATTAGATTCAGGTTACTGAAACTCCCCTAAACCTGCATAGAAAAATATTCACTGTGTTTGTAGAGTAAGGCTTTAAGGTAGATGGGCTTCACTGAAATGATTTTGTCAATGAACATATCCTGTATAAAGAAACAAAAACAAAAACCAAACCAAACCAAAACAAACAAAACAACAAAGCAAAACAAAGCAAAACACTTTTCCTCTGGATTCTCAACTAATAATTATATACTTGCCATAAGCTCTTCTACTTTTGCCTCTCCAGACTCTGCCTCTCACCTACGTGCACCATGGTGTGTATTTGCATCCCGTGTGACAATATTGTTCTGCACTTTCAGTTTAGGAGTTGTCAGTGCACACTCTAATAACATATCTGGAATACTTTCTTGCATCATTTAGTTGTTTTTATTTTTTGGCTTCTCGGGTTTGTGTTTTGAAATTGTATTGCTCCCTTTCAAATTGATCCAAAAGATGAGCATTTATTGAAGACAGACTAAGAAAAGACATATTTGAAAGTAAGCTACATTCACTACTGCTTTCGTGGAAGGTTGTTGCTGCTGTTTCTTACCAATGGGATTCTGAAGAGAGAATAAACCAGTGTTGCATTTTTTCCATTAGAGCGTCCCAAGTAAAGTGAATAGTTGCATTCCACCTGTTGCACATGCATAGGGCATATCAGTTTTCAGAACTGATGAACAAAACGGAGTATTTACTGGAGAAAATTCAACATAACTCAAGTATTGTTATGTGAGCAACATACGTGTAGACCTCTGGTAAGAATATTTGTAGATAAAGCACATACAAATGAGACCCCGTCAGTTAGAGATCACTTTTTAGTGAGAGAAGTGTTTGGTTGTCGAATATTCATATTATTTTATGAGTATTTTTAAAACTTTTTTTTTTTCTAAAAGAGGGAGTATGATTCCATACAGAATCACATTCCTAAAAGATTTCCTGTTTTCAGCATAATAAAAATATTGGAAAAATACTTCATATCTTGAAAAAAGTCCAATGAGCTATTCTTGTTTCGAGTTTCATCTAATATATTGTTCCGTATGGTTGTATGATAAACACATTATTCCTTGAACAGGAATTAAGAGTAAAGCTGCCAGGAAGGGGTTTTGTTGTCAGAGTTGTTCCCGCCTCATGTTTTGTAAGAGATTTCATGGTCCCATTGTAAAGAGTGGATGATTTAAAACGTGTTCCCAAGATAAACTTTCCCATTGTCATTAATGAGGATGGATAATACTGAGTGACAAGTGCATTAGGAATGACACAGAAAGAGCTGTTAGATTTGTCAGAGCATATCACTTCAGGCAATGAAACTTGAGGACATTCTCTTTTAGCAATTTTTTGCTATTTATTAAAGAACCAAGGACTGTGATTGCTCACACAGGTGGATTTTACAGTTTTGTTCATTAAATATTTAGATACCTTTGTAAAGGTAGAGGTGATAAATGTGAGCATTATGCTCCACTGCAAGGGGTTCTAGAGGTTGCTTTGCTTACAAAGAACTCAGGAAAAGTAATATGCATTTTATTTGTCTTAAAAATGCTTATTTGATGAATAATCATTGTTTTGCAATATTTTTACTGAATAGGAATATCTAATGTTATGTACTAAGAAGTGCTTTAAACTATCATAGGGCAGCTTCTGGGATAGAGCTTTAAAATTAGGGCACTATACAAGTCATTTACATTGACTTAAAAAAAGCTATTTCTCCATAGAGAAAGACTTTTAAAATATTTATCTCTGAGTTCCATTAATAATACATGACTTTTTCTGGTGTTTAAAATCTTTCCAAACTACAACATGCCTATCAATTTCCATTTTGAACATGCAATTGGTCACTTTTTCGGCTTGATTCATCTTGCCTGGCTGCCAACCAAATTTTGCCTCTGTATACCTTCTTGACACTAATAATGACTGAGTTTCTGTTCGTTTGCGTGCAAGATTTCCCAAGCGGCAGTTTGGGGCTGGGATAAACTATCTATCATGATTGCGTACAACTAATCTGCCTCAACCAAACCACCCAATGATTGAAATTACATTTGACAATTCACCTCTCCTTGGCGTGCCTGAGGTGAACATAGCTACAGACCATCCCCGGAAGGGCATAGCAGCTCCTCCATATGTTGGGGAGGATCCTTTTATTTGTGTCAAGAGACTTTTGGTAAAGCATGTATAGGCAGAGGTGTTTGTTTTTTTCTTACACTTCCTTGTTTTCAGATACGTGGCTGCTGCTTTCTCATTTTAAACCAAAGCATATTATTTTTGTGAAACGTTTTCTGATTTTTAATTCATTTTGAAAGGTTAAAATCTTTCTCTGGGGTTAACCAGTGCTATATTGGATGTATAGGAGATTAAAAATTCAAGAAAAATTTAAAGCATCATGTATTGTTTGTTAGGACGTTATGTTATTAATAGACCACAGGGTAGTCAAATATCACACAAGATGCCTGTTACTGTGCTGACCTTTACCAAAGCTTACACCTGCTTGGAGCATTTTGTTAATACAGAAACTAAGACAGAATGACAAAGCAAAATCTGCTCTGCCATATAAAAAAAACTTTTAATTATTTTCCAGATTACAGACTTATTCACGTTGTGTATACTTGCTGGTTTAAATAGTTGTCTGTGCAAATGTGATCTGACAAAACAGACCTTTTATTTCTGGATAAGATTACTCAGTCTTCAGAGTAAAAAGCTTTCTAGGGTTGCTTTTTGCTAATTCTTGTCCTTTTTGTAAAAATTCACTTTTGTAATAATCATTTAAGTGCTACTTTTCATTATTAATGATTAGTTTCATCAGATATAATTACTTCATTTAAATACAAAGTTTCTGCATAGTTCTGAATAGTTAGGTTAATACAATTCTCTCCCTAGGGAGATAATTTCTTTGTAGTTTTATGTTACATTGAGTTAAGAGATGCACTGTTTTGATGATCCAAATAGAAAATGCTGAAGAATTGCATTCTGGAATATGTTTCGATTTCTCACTGTTTTGTCTAACAACATGTTTTGCTGTATTTGTGCATTTCAACAGAAGCAAAAGATCAAATTGTCCTTTCAAATAATTATAGTCCATTCCTGTTGCTGAAAAGGGGAGTTTCATTGATGTGCTCATAAAGGCATAGCTCTCAGCCTAATTTTGTTTCTGACACATCAAGCCATTCTTCTCTCCTTTCCTAAAACTGAAATACATTTTTTTCGTTCATTCATCAGATTAAGTTCAAACTAAGTTAATAATCTTGTTGAAATGCTTGGCAGCTGAATGTAGCACTAGTATCTACCGTAGTTGGGGGAGAGGAAACTGAGTAACATGGGTATCATGCTTTCTGTAGCATTTACAGCCAACATGTCTAGAAGAATCAGGACACTTTTGTTTACATAAGTCATTATTCTTAGTAGCTAGCTGCTCTGAAACCAGGGAAGAATAAGGAATAACAGTCACACAGCCATGTCCAGTTGACTTGTTACAGTAGCAGACTACTAAATATACACAAAATTTATGTCCTGCTTCCCATATTTATTTATTAGAATTAATTATGTTCTCGGTCCTTTTTCTTTGTGTATATGTATGGCACAACACAATGCCCTGTTGGGTGGAGCTATCTCTAAACAAACTCTCATGGGTGCAAAAAGCCATACTGCCGAGTTAGAGCTGGTGACCCAAGCAGAGCACCAACCTAACCATGGCTCTTTGTGTCATATTGCCTTGATATGTTCTTGTTCTTTAGTAACCATTCTGTTTCTATGTGATTCCAGAACTATTTTTTTCCCCTGGTAGCAACCACAAATTCAAAATAGCTTCTTCCATTTTTAGCGTGGAATTGAGATTTTCTTGTGTATGCTTTCCTGTGGGTCATCAAAGCATTATGCTTTTCCTTGGCATAATGACCTTTCTTACATATGACCATAAATGATAGTTCTTGTCCACATCAGAAGTAATGGTAAAAAAAAAAAAAAAAAAAAAAAAAAAAAAAAAGATCTTTTTTTCAGCAGGCCTCTGATTCTGCATATTAAATAGCTATGCTGGCTTTTTGGTCTATAAACAAATATTTGAGGGGTTTAGAGGTGGCAGAGAAGTTCACTGCAGCATCAAAAAAATTATGGGTGAGTGATTTGAATTGTGGGGGCCTGCACATTCATCAGTCATTGTCAAGATGAAAAGATGACATCTTGCAATTTATACTAAAGTAAGGATTGCTGCTGGTTAGAAACATTTTCTTTAGTCTTGCATAAATGGACTTTGCTGCCAGGTTACTAGTAGACTACTGAAATGAAGTATCCAGTTTTTCCAGTCTGCCAGTTATTTAGATATTTTCAATTTTTATGAAAAAGAATACAAATCTTACATTAGAATAGACTGTGGATTTAAAAACAAAAAATATAGCAATCTGGGATATATTATAAGATATATTTAAGTCTAAATCTTGAAACGTTGGTCAACTACTAATTCTTGAAAAATTTCCTATAAAAAGATTATTTTGCTTAGGGTAACTAATGAGTATATACCTGCTTGTCTTGATCAAATCGTGCATCTTAGTGTGAGTTTACAGTAATTTCTCATTGCTTAGATCTTTTTTTTTGGTTTCAGTATTCCAATTATGATTTCTTAGATACTTTCCATGTGACAGTTCCTTGTCTATCTAGAAGCATTATGTGACAGCTCCATTCTGGGAGTTCTGAGCAGCAGTGATGGAAAAGACAAATTGCTAGTTTTATAATGAGCGGTATGATCATGGTATGATTTTGACTTCTGGTGTATTCAGTCATATTAATTACCGAGGAATGGTTTGTGACTTGTGACTTCAACCAAAAAAGTAAGATTAGTAATATACGTGATAACTTGCCCATCTATACTTGTGGAACAAAGTTTGTTGACCTCTTCATATTTCTTAACAGATAGTCTTAAACATACAAATGTATATATTTTATAAACTTCTATATTAAACTGATCAAAATACTTTTTAACTGTTATCTGCACGGGTTTTGTTAGCAAATAGGTCATAGTATCCTGATACGTGCTGATGCCTTAGCATTATAGGCATGCTTTTATGTCACTTAGTATTTTCCTAATTACACAGGTAGCACTGTGTATTTATAGGCAAAAATAAGTTATTTTAGTAAAAAAAAAAAAAAAAAAGGATTTACATGTATTTTTGTTTATAATTCAAGTGATTAAACCATTGCTGACACCATCTTTAAGTGCTTGCACATTCCAGTGCAGCACACAAGATGGCAATTACAAATAGGATTGTATGTCAGCGGGTCTTTCCACTGGAAGCTAAGTCAGTAGTGCCCAAGCTAGATCATAACACTTGTCTGTGCTCTTGAATGTCATTTGTGCATGGCATTTCAGGCTTTGCAAATGCAGCACCTGTCTTTGAAACATTTGAAATCAGTATCAGACAAGACTGCTGGGGTACAATGAATATTCTTCCGTATTGAAAAAAGAAATATTTCCTGTTTTGAGAAATCGCATGCAACTTACACTGGAAAGTTACAATCCAAATAATTTTGCATAACAGTTAAGTATAATGGTAGTCTTTTAAAGTATCATGATGCAGCAAACAACAGGACTCACAGATTCCTGTGGTGGTCCTCATAGGCATGCTTCTGTTACAATGAGATTGTTTCTTGCAAGGCCAATATATGCATATTTCCCAAGTTCATATTAAGTATTACCTGAACTTTTTTGTATGTGTATTCTTAAATCTACATGTTCTTTACAATGTAAGGGTGAATAATAACCTTAATTACCACAATCAGGCTCTGATCCCACTTTAATGGGTTTGGGATTGCTAGGTCTTACGGGTATTAGTGCACCCTAAGTAACTGCAGCAGTTGTGACAGCAATGAAGCTACTGGTAAGAATTCTTCAAGACATAAAACGTCATAAACAGTAGATAAAATTGATGCAAATCTAGTCTGTAATTCAAGGAAGGCTTCCCCATCAATTTCCATATCTACACACACCGCAGTGATTCATAACAGCTTTGTTATTGTAGAAGCAAGAAGAGATCATTACAATGCCTTTGTGTTACAGAAGCATAATTTTAAAATCCACTTGAAATTAAATTATTGCTTTTGGAAACTGAAAATAGAATAGATTTTAAACTTTCATTTTTTAAAAAATAGTAATTTTTATAAAAGAGAATATGTAATTCTCTCTGCCATGTTGATGAAACTTTACGTATTATCAATCCTTTGAAAAACACTTCATGGGCTGCACATAATTGTGATTCCTGAGATGTGACAGATGTTAGGAAAGTATCAAGTCAAACTTTCCATTGACTAAAACGTAGTATCCAAAAAAGCCTTTTTTTTTTCATGCAATGGGAGATGTTTACACAAATCTGTACTGCGGAGATTTGTGAGACTGAGCATACCCTGCATATGTGTTTGTGCAAATTGAATCAGTAGAAAGCTGTATGAGCATCCCATTGGTATGTCTATAAAACTCCTACCCATTACTTAGGAAAAATCAGGTAGTCTGAAAGCAAAATAATAGTAGAATCTGTTCAGAGAGTGGAATGAACCTTAGGGGATTGGATTACAACTACAGTTAGAAACAAGGATACTTCAAGCATTGCCAAAGTTGACCTAAGATATTTGGCAGATACTCTTTTTATTTTTTTCATTTGAGCAAGTGCCCAAACAGGCAAAAAGTAAATGGTTACATGTCAAACATACTGAGTTTTTTAATAGTACAAGAAAAGGGATGTGGATATATTGAGAGACATCTCTTTTTTGAGCAAGGGATTTACGGAATTCAGCAAGTGAATACTACTACACAGTAGTTTCAGGAAGACTTGATGAGGCAAACCATTTTTCTCCCTGTGGTTTCTCCAAAAGTACCCTATGAGCCAAATTCTGATTCTCACTTACGTGAGGTGACGGATGGCAACTCAATGCTAAGTGGTGTCTTTTTTTCAAGTACCTCTGTTGCAAGAAGCAAATTTTCTTCTCAAAATTGGCTGACACCACCTTCAGATCTCAGTTGGAATGAACATCAAGAGCAGTCCCACTCAGGCTGCATTGCTCCATATTCAGCATGGTTGGAAAATTATGGGAACAAAGGGGAAGGATTCAGAAGCAATCTGGCATGAAATTTATTTTCTTTCTCTGTCACACTTCTACCTCTATAGTACTGGAGGCCATTCTTCGTCCCTGACATCATTTTTGAGACCCTAGGCAAAAGTAAGCTGTTCTGAAATTAAAAGTCCTCTCACTGATATTTCCAGAGACACAATGCTGCTGAGCAGATTCAGAGGGGTTGTCAGCAGGCAGCTTCACCCTATGTTTCTGATCCTTCCAAGATTTCCTGAAAACTGGAGGGCTTGCTGAATCCCTTCAGCCCTCCCTAATCTGGAATATATGCTGTCACCTGGTAATTGTTGCAGTGTCACATGGAGTGAGTGAAGATGCTTTTGATAATTTTAAAATCACATTCTTACCCACCTATATATAGTTCAAAGAAAGGGAGCAGTTTCTACAGGTGACGCTGACTTCTTCTGCCCACCTTCCTTTTCCTTCGATGTGAGAATCACGACAGGAAAACAAGTAATGTTGCTCTCTGGACAAAGACCCCAGATACTGGAATGCTTTTAGCAACTGGATTAATGCTTTAACTTCTTTACTGCTACACTTGATTAGCAACCAAGCTCTCTTGGCTTGCTATGAATATGAACTCATTAACAAAAGAAAGCCAGATAGTCAGTCTTATGTCAGAGACATTCAAAGGAGGATTCTCTAGCCTCAGGATGGAAGTTCAGCTGACATCCAGAGCTTCAAGCTGCGTCGCATGCTGTGGGCACTGCCACTGACTATTTTCCGAACTCCTTAGCAACATAGAGGTCCTTGTAACTTAATGGTGTTGATTTGCCAAAAGAAATGCAATTTCTGGTTGCAAAACTACCGTTTGATGAATTGTTCCGTTCAGTTCCACAGCTGATGTAAGTTCTCCTAACATTAAAAATTCTGGGCTTATCCTTAGCTGTCTTTGCTTATTCCTTGAGCCCATGAAGACAAAGACAGAAAAAAGCTTTTTGCACAGACTGAAGCCTGTTTCTCATGAATATTCAAAGACTTGCTTCAATCACAAAGAACAGAAAAACATATCAATCCAACCACTTTTATTGATACAGGGCTACAGATTCCGGTGGTTTATCATGCTGCCTTTCATCCTCTCAGCAGAAGTCTATGAACCATTTATTTTATTTTTTTCACCTTTTCTTCAGTATTCTGCTGCATTAGCACTTTTGGGAGATAGGCCTACTTAGTACCATCAAGTCTTGTTGCAGATTATATAAAACAGGTGGGTTATGGACACTGTCAGCATTACTTAGTTCATTTTGTCTTTCTGCTCTTCCACAGTCTCTGTGTGCAATGTTTAGGGACACTGGTTACATAAATCTGCTTAAAAGAAGAAAAACACACTGTCAGCAGGGGTCAGGAAGTACCTAACTGACAAGGATTCTCAGTGCACAACAGAATGAAGAATGGTTGCCCACCTTGAAATGAGGCTTCATTTCCAAATTCAGGTCCAGGCTGATGATTCTAGCATCTATATCAGTATTTGGAAAGATTATTATTGCTGTCTTTTGATATGCAGGACACCTGGAGCATCATCAGAGGTGTGTTCATTTTATAATGAGTCAAGACTGTTATCATTTGTTATCAATTGATTAGGGCAAGGATGGACAAACTTCTTGTAAGACCATACCTTTCCCAAGACAGGTTTTGGGTCCGGCAGGGAAGGCAGTTAAGGTACTTGGTTTCTATTCCATCATCATTTTATCAAAGCACAGAAGGCTATATACTTATGTGATGTCTTGTAAAAGACGGCAATACAATGTGCCAACCTAGCTACAGTTGATGTACTCTTCAGACACTCCACATTCTGAATGCCTTCAGCAGTTATAGTGGTAATGCAGATATCCAGTATCTTCAGCAGAAGGTATTTCCAGTTCCTTCTTCCATCCAGGTTGCTTATGTTGAACATATCTCTGCTCAAGAGGGATGACGCATACTGACAGCAATAATTACACCAAAATTCCCCATCAGCTCCAGTCCTCAGAGAACAAAATTCTCAGGTAACCACCTAGAAGTTAGAGCAACAGGAAACATTTGCACAGTGTTTCATTTCTATCTCTGAAGCTATGTCATCCAGGTAGTAATAGGTATATACCACGAGGGGTGCCTCATGATATATGCCATGTATTTCTCTGTGATGTGAAGCTGTTGACCTTTGAACTGGGACAGGTGGTGCTCTGCAGAATGCTATATCCTGCTGGACCAGATCTGGGAAACTTCATCAAATGCAGTAAGGGCTATGGACCACTTGGCTGAATAGAAGTCTCAAACAAAACATCTTTCAAAAGTAAGACAAAAGGGATTCTGATTGCCTGACCAAGCTTTTCTAGTTACCATGGTCTCTACCAGCCTTCACATCTCTGTCCCTTTTTCTCCTATCAGTTAGAAGGGTGATGTATTGCTTTGTTAAGTGAGCTGTGTTTGGTTGTTCTCCTAAGTCTGTCATCAAAAACTAGATTTCAGTCCCTTCATTCTGGGCTGACAGTTAAGACTGAAGGAGTCTCCATGGTCCCATATCTTAGCTGGACAGCTTGACAGATTTCTCCTGGGCTAACTAGCAGCAACTTCTGTTCCACCGCTCCGAGATAGTAAGATAACCTTCTTCTTGCTATGTAAAACCACTACAAATGTCAAGATTAGCTTAAATAAGGCAGAAGGTTTGTAGTCCAATATTAAAATATATACTCAAGATATTTTGTGTTTTCATACAAATCTAGTTAGTTATAAGGAAAAGAAATAACTTTTTATTGTTTGTTTCTCCAGATCTATTCAACATAATCAATAAACAATAACTAAAATCAACAGTGTAGGCTACCACTGTATCTTATTGCCTTGGTATAGAAGCTCCTTATATTTTATTCCAATGTTTGTGTTTGTAATTCTAATGGTTTGATTTTGTTATCTCATCTTTGTACTAATGCCTATATTTAAGTCTTTCTTGTTACACTTCAATGGTATTTAATTCTGAGTGTTTCTTTGGAAAGTTCAAATATCATTCTTCAGAGCTCCTTAGTAGGGCAAAAGTGTCAATTTAGATTATTGCCCTTATGAATACCACTTGTGTTTTTTAATGTATTTTATTAACATTTTCAGTTGATTTAATAACTACTATTTTTTTCAATTCCTTTTGTTTTTGTTTCTGTTTTTTTACTACTATTTCTGTACATTTTTGCACAGTTATTAAAGACTGGGAATGAAGAGGAGCAAAAAGGCTGCAGGGAATTAGCAGAGGGCTTTGGGAGAACTGAAATTGGTCTAGGACAAAGCTGAAAAAGTGTAGTGGAAATGGTGAGGGCTGTTTTAGGTGGAGACACAAAAGCTATGGGGTTTCCCATGCTTAGGAGGTTTTTCTCTCTCCCTCTCTTGTAAAAGTTCATTTTCCTCAGACTGTGTCCTTCTGCAGCATCCCCTCAGGATCCTTCAGTTTCTTTTCTTTGTAACATTGCCTTCTAAATCTTTGCCAGCCCCTGCAGCACACACACTCTGACCCTGTCTCTAATCCTTTGGCTGCAGCAAGAATGGTGTTTTACAACTCTATTAGGATGAGGTTGGGAGAGCTGTTCAGGTCTTATCTTTTTGAACAGAGGCAAAAGTCAGTAACTTGCTGTGTTAGGATTTCATCAGCATAGCCCGAGTCTTGAATTAACTCAGCGTTTAAGTTCAATGAGAGAAGAGGTTTTCATAGAAGAGGAAATTTTTAAGGCATTATTGAAGCAGAATAATGAGATATTTTTTATGAATTTTCATATGGAGATCATCCCAAACCTAAAAAAAACGAAAGAAAGAAACAAATAGTATTTATAGATAGTAAATATATTGCTGTTTAAGAGGTGATATTTAAAATGATGTTAAATTGCAAGGAACTTTAAAATGAAGAGACGTGTTTTGTGTTTGCCTTGTTAGTAAAAAGGGGGATAAAGAAGGGCAGAGACCAAAACACCGAGCTATAAAATAATCTTTGCAATAGTGCTTAGAATATGCCTGGATTTTTCAAAACTGTAAAGAAAAAGACTACAGAGAAATAATTCACTTCTTAACAATGGAAGCATTAAATGTATGGATTGAGGAGAAAAGTTACTAGTAAGAACATCCTAAGAGAAGAATATTTGCTTTCTTCTGATTTGTTGATGCTATTTAACTTTTAGGAAAGGAGTTGCTACAACCTGAGTTTGCAGCATCCAAGCATTAGAGTTATACTATTAGCAGTTACATACAAAAACAGATAATTGAAGTAGTATGTATTAACATAGCCAGTATTAGAAAGTCATGGATCTATTAAGGGCTTTTTGATACTTCTTCCACCTCTTGTTTCAGTTCCTTGGTTTGACTAGCAGTGTGAGGTGCTGAGTTATGTGCAGGAATATTGCAGCTATCCTGACTGTTAATGTAAGTTTGAATACTTGTGTGATTTCAAAGTATGGTTTTCATGAAGAAAGTTTTCAGAAACACACAACCGATGTCATCTAGATCTACATGTCCTGCTAGCTGTGACATAAATGAGTCGTAAAAAGCAAGTAACAAGGAAAAGAAATGTAACTGATTTGCTTCTTGATTGGACTATAAATAATACTTGCAGTGTATGATTTCAGAGCCCTGTGGAGAAAATTATGTAAAAACTAGTAGGAGTATCACACTTAGCCCTAAAGAATTCCAGTGATGTTTACTGATGCCTATACCAAATTGCAGAGGATAGCATTGTCAGGCTGAAGTCCATCATGGACATGGACTCCACGATATCCCAATTTAACCTTGTGAATTAGCCTTCTCTTCTGGATTTCTGTCTTTAGAGGAGATACATTTTGACTGTAGGCAGTTGCCATGTAGTCATTGACTCTCATCAGTAGTCTTTGTGGGTGCTTCCATGTTCAGCCTTGTCTGAAACTCACAGGAAGCCAAAAAGTTGTCCGGAGTGTGAATCAGTTGTCACTGCATGATGTGATGCAGTGGGTGGGAGCAAATAGGTCACTCCAAGTCCTATTGGGCGCAAAGGTTTCTATGATCCATATGAGTTTTTCCTCAAATCATATAGAGTGAGGGGAAACAAAGAGTAGGAGATTAAAGGGTTCTGAGATGGCAAAACTAAATAGAAATCCTGGAAATCCTGGAATCGTTCTTGCTACAATGTGGAAGAAAAGAGAAAGGGAAAAAACAAGAGGTTCAGTGATACATGCTTAAGATGTGGGGACAGAAGATAACACTACACACAGAAACTGAGGACATAGGGAATGACCAACTCGAGGGTTCAATTAAGATGATCGCCTATATAAAAAGTTTTCAGTTCAGTCTTTTTGAACTGTGTCAAGAACAGGTTTTGCGTCACCTTTGACTAGCAGGAAAGTAGTGATGGTAATTCCCTGAAGACAAGGTGTGTTGTGTTTTTAACCACAATACCATTCAGCCGTAATATTTGAGAACAGTTATTGCATTCAGATGTCTGGGTTTGTCTCATAGGTTTGTCTAGATTTGTCAGATCTTTAGAAAAACTAAAGTGCTGTCTCAATGGTTTTAAATTAATTTGTTCTTGCAACTGGGATTTAACAGTTCCTTTGAAGCAATTATTATTTTAGTACAAGTGTATATGAGAAGCTACCTGTCAATGAGTACTTGGGGAATCCTCAGTATGCAGATCACTGACCTGATAAACTGTAACAGCTCCAAGGGAGTTGTTATGGTCTGTCGCGTCAATGAGTATTTAGGGACTCTTTAATATGTGGATTATTAGGACAGTAAAAACGTCTGCAGCCCATTGTGTCAGTGCAGCTGTTCCACATGAGCCTGAAGATACCACACAGCCTTACAGAAAGCTGTAGAAAAGTGGTTGAATAAACTCATGCAGTAGTCACGACTTTACATTTAAAAAGTGATCTATTTTAACATTTTCCCAAAATAAGAAATTTAGGTGTTGATCCACATACAAAACTCACTAACTTTGTCAATTTTTCAATTCCACATTCGGTGAACGAAAAATTCTGATGTTGAATACTGTACTGGTTCCTTCCCTACTCTCTACAATATAGGAAGTTAACAACAACAAAAAAAAAGTTAGAGAAATCCTTTTATTTAGCAACGTCTATCCAAATAATAGACCAGGAAAGAGTTGTAACATAAATATTTTGAAAAGCATTGTAAGATAAAGCAAATTTGCTAGCTAACATGGTCAAGTCCATATATGAAGTTGGATTCTTTGTATTGATCTTGTAAGTATCAGAGACATGATTTAGATTTCAGCTGATATTTTTTCTTTTAGTTTTCTTCTGTAATTGGAGAAAGATCAATGACTTCCTTAAAATAAGATTCTGGGTCATACTGGAATGTGTAAAAGTGGTGTTACCTAGAACTTTATAGCCTGCTATTAAAATGCAAAGTTTGGAGACTTTAGAGTAATGGTATGAGAAATTTAGACAGGAGAATACTCATGATATTCACAAAATCTTGCTTGATAGTCTTGTATGCAGCTTCAGCCTATATGCATCCTCATCCAGTCAGATCACCAAAATTTATTTGCTTGAACCATTCCTATAGGCTGTGCTTGCTACTGTAGTTTATGATGATTTTCCTTTTTCTTTGGAGCAGTGTTGGAACAGCTGGTTTCAGACACAGTTCAAGATGCTGGGATGCGGTGTATTTTATATTGTATAGCAGTTGTTTAGCTTTTGTCGATTAAAAACTGTCTGACACAAATTCCTTCGTCCAGAGAGGCCAAAAAGTGTAGATTTGGTTTTGAGTGCTGCACCAAGGGAAGTGTCAGACTCCTTGTCAGGACTTAAGAGGATGAATATTCTAGTTTTATACCACTCAGTGTTGTAAATTCCAGTAAGCAGAATCTGCTTTAGCAGTTTTAGTGTTTTAATGCAACATTGCTCCTTTTTGTTACTGTTTTCTGTCCATAAGAAGAAATATATACGTAGAAGAAGAAATATATATAATATATATATATATAAATATATAAATATATTAATATATATATTAATATAATATAAATAATATATATATATTTATATAAATATAATATATAATATATAAATATATAAATATATAAATATATTATATAAATATAATGTATTTATATAAATATTTTATATAATATATAATGATAATATAAATAATATATATAATATATTTATATAAATATAATATATAATATATAAATATAAATATTATAAATAATATATATAAATATATATAGATATATATATATAATATATATATAATATATAACGTAGATGCCAAAACTGCATGTAATGAATACTATTAAAGCAGAATGTATGGACAAAATTTTTCATGTTTGAAGAGTTATTGCAAACTTTGCCTATTTTTTTTCTAGATAATTAATATGAGAAAACGCCTAGTACTGAACCTAAGGGGGAAATTGTTTTTAAATGGTGCTTACATCTAAAGGGATGTTGTATAGATGAAGCATGAAATTGTAGGTTTCGATGTCAGAATTTTAAACATGATTTTTCCATTTGTCAAAACCTAAAATAAAAATACAGTTCCAAGTACATGTCCTAAAACTGCTGAAAAGCTGTCTGCCTTGTATTGGTCCCTTTACTGCTCTGTATCTGTCACAGGGGAAGGTGTGGAAACATGAGGAATACACACTCATACTCGTACTGTTAGAAGAAACCCACTATAAACATCCTCAAGGAGTCTGTAAATCTTTCCCCAGTGTTCAAAACACATCTTAACTTTAATGTTTTAAGTGAACAAGGGAGAGGGAGAGAGAAAAGTAGTGCGTGTCACTTAGAATTTTACTTTTAAAACAAAATCCAATCCCATCTCTCATTTTACCATCCTTTGTACAGCCATCCAGAATAGTTCGGTCTATTGTCCACTAAAATTTAAGACTGAAGTGATTATGCAACTGCAGGTTTTGTTTTAGATCTGAGAACAGTGGCTAGATTTGTGCGTTGTTTTTTGTTTTTTTCTAGTTTACTGATAAGATAAATTTGAATTTTGCCTTTTCTGAATTCAGATTTGAGGAAACTAGAGATGTAGTGGTAGCATTTTAAGTACTGAGTGCCAATTTCTGCCTCTTAAACTGAGGCAAGCTGTGAAAAGAAGATCTCTTTGGAGAATTTGTCAGTGTAAGTTTACACATTTGATACATACTGAGGTTCTCAAGGTTTCTGAAATTACATTTCTTACTTGAAAAAATATCCTGTTATAGCTATCACTAATATTCTTAGAAAAATATCATATTGTACATGATCATATTATCAGCAATGCCAAATCAAAAAATAGATGAAAAGTAAGAACAACAAAATACATGTATTAATAAAACAAGCAAGTCAATCTGTGTTAGGATTACATGAAATGATCACATTGAGCAAACTATCAGGTTAACAAATAAGCAGGCTGTATAAAATATTATAAGATGATGATACATTTAATTTAAGAACTCCAGCTTCACAACTTTTTCAGAGTCAGTTTATGATTAGAAGTTTGTAATGGACTTGATATTTAAATAAAACTGAGTAATACCTGTATTGTTATCTCAGTGCTGTTACAAAAATTAGTTAGGATAGGTTAATTGATAATCACAGTGAAATTCATACAAAATTATGTTTCTAAAATGTACATTAGGCATGCATCCTCTTCTTGCAGAGGTACAAAATTATAAATTGGAATAAATGCAGTCATGGCTTCACGTTGTACTTCAGTTTTTATGGGGGAAACATCTATGTGCTCCCTGTGTTTGGAAGAAGCACTTGCTGAAGAAATTGTGGAGGATTTTGAGTGATGGCTTTCATGTGTTGAAGCAGACTGCTTCTATAAACATGGCACAGAAGGCTGGTTTATGGTTTTACTCAGATCTTTTTATAATCAAAATACAGAGTAAAACCAGATGTATATTTTGTAATAGCAGTGAAAACAGCAACTGTTTCAGGAGATACATGCAAGTTATTTTTGTCAATATTATACTACATATGAATAATTCATTACTGAAATACTGCTATTATTTATAAATAAATAGCCATCTGCAGTGTCATACTTGATATTCTGTAATCCTACAAATACTGACACCAGCGAGAAATGTTTTGCATGTCACTAGCTCAGCAGAACTATTCTCTTGTTAAAAATACTGCTTCTAATTTAGAAAGCTTTTGGAGGCTGATCAACAACTTCTTCAGGTCTGACTTCAGCATATTTAGAATAAAAGTAACATCAGGTGGTTATATCTGTCAGGTGCCAATGATTGGTGTCACTTGTTCTACCTAAGAAACTAGAAAGAATGAGGAAATTTTCTATTACTGTAGGTGTTAAAACAGCATATTTACATTTGCAATCACTTCTGTTTTGATTTTCAGTCTTTGAGAAGTTACAGTTCTTTGGGATTTTATCAAAATATTAGAGGTAAATTTTAATAAGAAGAGATATGATCAAAGTTTTACTGTGATTTTTTAAAAGTTCAAAGTAGTCAAGCAAAATTATCTATGGTATGAGGGTTCTAGAAGAACCTACTTATTTCATCAGTTTAATCTTACCAGCTATGGTCAGGTCGCTTTCTTGTAAAATCAGGTGGTAAAATGCAAAACTGATCTAGCATTACATACCATTCCCTAAGATTTGTCAGCTAAGTATTTCTGTTGACTCCAGCCAGTCTTTAATTGCTGAAGGAATGTGACAGGTAAGTGTCAGCATAATTAGAGCTGCGTGGACCACAGATTCTGGTTACCTAGCTGATTTTTACTGAAGCTGAATGGTGCACTGTCCCTAGCAAACAAGACTTGTTGCAGATGATGCTGTACGATGGCCATTCCCTGTCATGTTTAATGCCTTACGTAATTTAGCTTGCAAGTAACAAGGCCATGCCTAGGTATTTTTTTCCAATAGAAAAGGCAGAAATATCCTGGCCGTCTGCCATGGGAAATGCTGTTTTGATTCCCACTAGCACAATGAAGTCCAGCAGTATTGTATAGATGAGTATGGCCAGTTTTCAGTGAGAGCACTGATTAATTTTTTTGAGGTTGAAGTGACCATATTTTCCAGTGACTTTTCTCCTTAAATACAAATCACCTTGGTTACTTCTCTGTTGAACTTCTAATTAATCTGTACCCAGAGACTGGATCACATGTCACATGGGAATAGCCACTTGTAGAGACTGAGAAGTTACGGCTCTCTACACATTCATGATGTTGTGGCTATTAGGTTGTGTGGTGTCATGCCAATGCAGACCATCAACAACTCCACGTATTATCTTAAAGTCCAGGAAAGTTGCAGAACTTTATTTCAGAAGCATCAGGACTAGCATTTCAAAAGAAGGAAGAAACATTCAGTAGTAAGGGAGTACATCTTATACGGGCATGGACTTTATTTTACCCTCTCTTTCCTTACACTTCATGTAAACTGAGTAATGGTTTCAACTTCTGATGCCAGTGATGAAATGGTCATTTTGCAATTTGGTCATTGCAAATTTCAAAACCAGACTAGATCAGATCTAGTGCACTTGAATAGTGTCAGTTACTACTGAAAGATCTCTTTACTGCCTGTTCCAGATACCTACTTTGCCTTCACTGAGCTTTCATGCAGGTTTATCAGTTAGATTGTTATCACAAAACAGATCTTTCCATTAACTTCCCAGTATTTAAGGTATTTGACAAATAGCCATCGTGATAACAAATTGTCAGTCAACTCAATACATTTACTACTACAGAATCACAACTAAAATCAGTATAACTACTCCTCTGACTGTTTTGGATCATATGTGTGCAAGCTACATGGGCTATATTTGATAGTATCTGTAAAGTGTTTGTCTGCAGCGGAATTCAGAAATGCGTGTGTAAGCCCTGCTTTCTCTGAACCCTGCACACACATTCACAGAAGAGGATGTGTATATCCTTTCCATACTTATTATACACAGCATAGCTGAGACAGTTCCTTCTGTAAATATCTTCTGTGTTAACCTGCTTTCTTTTGGTGGCAATTTTTTTAATCACCTCAGAGGTTTGTGACAGGCTGTCATTGACTGTGTGAGGATATGGTATAAGACTGCATAGGAGCTCATAGGACTGCACAGATCTATCTACAAGAAGCAGAGCTTGCTCTACTGGAACACAGGTGATTTCAATTATATCCCTCTGTGTGAACACCATTCCTGTGACTGACTGAGCAACTGCACGCACATTTCCACCATATTTACAATGATTTAAATCTCCTTCTCTTCTTTGGGAAGGCATACTTCATTCTTTATCCAACAAGAGACCCATGGACCCTTCCCTAAATTAATGATGCTTTCTGAGAAATACTGCTCAAAGGACCAATAATATGAATGTTCATGGGGACAGGAATTCAAAGGAATTGTTTCTCCAGATTTATTGTCAAATTCACATTTTCAGGAATACTGGAATTGAGGGAAGCTGAAAGGATAGAGTACCATTTTATGGTTCCTGGACGACATGCAGTGACAACAGCATTTGTATCTGTTGTTATGATTAAAGGTAAAGTAGCTGTAGATAACATTTGCCTATAGGTAGAGTGAAGTATGGTAGATAACACACCTTAATGAATAAACCATTACAGAACAGTTTATTAACAGAACCTCTCTTCTGTCTGCCAAACACTGTGCAACATAGCTTTTAAAAACACTGGGAGACATTTCTAGTGAGAAATGAAAACTGTTTAACAGATTATGAGCTAAGTGACAAATTTGTCATCATCACACATACGCTCAATACATATCCTATTCTGTACAACAGAAAAACTACTATTTATGCAAATAAGGTGGAACAGCCTTTTACATGGGTTGAAGTTGCAGGTCAGAGGTCTTGGAGTCATTTGTGATTTCTTCTGTATGAAAGCCTTAACGTTTGAAATGAAGTCCAAATATGAACCTGTTATTTGATCACTGTTCTTCACCCACAAATGTTGCTCTAGTAAAGCAAGATGACAAAATACTCAAATAATGTGTATATTTCCAGATGCCTTCATTTCTGTTTATGTATGTACAAAAATATATTTGTGTAATGTGTAATAAGGGTTTTAATAAATGCTTGAAAATGGATTTCTTAATATGCTCATTATGTTTCTGAGCCTGCTAATTCTTTAAGGAAATGAAGAAAAAATAATGAAATGATGTTACACAGGTACTTAATTTTTTTTATCTCTGATACTACTCTGGTAATTAATGTCTGGTTTATGCAAACTAGACGATATCTCTTACTGGACACATTACTGTCAAGAAAATATTACTTGCCTTAATTATCAGTAATGAAGCAGGGATAAGCTGCTCACTTAGATATAATATATCTAATGACCTTTTCAGCTAGAGGTTGTGATGAAAGGTATCAGTTTCACAAATTATGCCTCATTCAGTTTCTGGCCTTTGTCTAGATTAATGTTTTGAGGATGAGTTTTAAAGTCAGACATAAATTGTGTTTGGTGTTTAAAATTGATTTAGTGTCTTGCTTTTAGTACATCATTTTCTCTCTTATAAATTACACCAAGCCTCATTTTTATCTTCATGTTTCATTATGAAAGTCAATAGTTAAGTCTAGTCTTGTCTTATTAAGTACTGCTGTATATTTTGAGAATAGTAACTGGCAGAGGAAAGCTTAAATTAGCATTGTAATATGAAGGTATATCAAGAATTTTAAAAAGCTTGTCTTCAGTTATGTTTATTTCTTAAAACTTTTTGATCAAAATTTTGTTTTCCTAATGTTTAATATATAATCCAACTAATATATATATATAAAATATATATATATATCTTTGCTAACTATTGTTATTGCTAGTTATCATTAGGAATGAAATGGTTAAAGTTAACCACTTGCAACTTTTTCCTTTATGTACTCTGTAATATCTGATATGATATAATCATCTGATACGAAATATTTGATTGTTTAACTGTGCTAGCCTGTGTGTACAGTGAATATTGGTATTCCTAGGAGATGTTTCTCTATGTCTTTAATGACTCAGGTCAAAATGAACTTCTCCTGACGTTGTGTATTCAGTGAGCCGTTAGTCCATGGTCTAGATGTGATTAGGATTTGGCTGATTCTTCAGTGACATCAAGAATGAATCTAATAGTCATCCAAGGATGACACAGTGCAGTGAATTTTAGTAAATTCTAAGATTTCAATGCACATCCTTACCTTTTAGAAACTAAGTTATATTTTGTTCTCCTTTTATGACTAATTCTGTAGAAATTATTTCATATTGTGTTGCTTGTGCATCCCACATACTTGGTTTCTGCCATTTGGATGGAATTTAGGGAAAATTCCCTAATAAATGATTTGTTCAATCTCTGGTGGTTATGAAAGGAAGATGTAGCATTGCCATGCATTAGACTTCCTGCTCCACGTTGTGTTTGATCCGTACTTAATAAGCAGTACGTCCATGGCTCAATTTAAGCAGTAAGCATAAGGTTCATTAGTGTGACAGTTCGAAAGGGTGTTATTACCCACTGCCAGCTTTCGCTCTTGTTGCTGGCATTTTCATTGGCTCCGGTATGGACTGAGGTGACAGAGGCCACAGAGTAATGGCACCAGTCTCTTTAAATGCTGAAGATTTCTGGTTCCCTGGGAGGAGTTAAATTTTGGCTTTGGTGTTGAAGGATGTTGAGACAACTGTGTCCTACAGGCCTCACGTTCTGCTTGCAGCTTGCACTGCTTTCAGCCTGACTCTGGGTCCATAATACCGCAAGGAAGTCAGAAAGTATTGGCTTTTATCAGGACTCTTTTCAGTTTGGCCCAACAGAAAAAAAATAATAAATCCATCGGTAGTACAGACAAATAAACACCATAGATCTCAGGCTCAGCTGGGAGGAGGGAGAGCAAAGCAAATCGTTCTTTAAAAAGCCTGGGACAGAAATGTAACGGGTGTACTAGGAAGCTGATCCCTACTCTACTTACCTCAACCAAAGAGAAGATGAAAGGCTGGATGCAGAAGGAGGCAGCCCTGTTCTTACTATGAATGCATTTTTAAAATAGCTTCTTCCCCAACCTGGACAGAGTATAATTTCCTGCTATTTTGCTACTGCTCTTCAGAGAAGAGTAGTCTTCTCCCAGTCTGTATAGAGGATTCTTTTTTCCTTCCTTCCTTCCTTCCTTCCTTCCTTCCTTCCTTCCTTCCTTCCTTCCTTCCTTCCTTCCTTCCTTCCTTCCTTCCTTCCTTCCTTCCTTCCTTCCTTCCTTCCTTCCTTCCTTCCTTCCTTCCTTCCTTCCTTCCTTCCTTCCTTCCTTCCTTCCTTCCTTCCTTTCTTCCTTCCTTCCTTCCTTCCTTCCTTCCTTCCTTTCCTTCCTTCCTTCCTTCCTTCCTTCCTTCCTTTTCCCAGAAATCTGTAAAACATTTTGCATGTTCTCAGTTTCTTGCACAAGGAGATACAAGGGTTTCAGAAGAATAATAAGAGCATGCATGAAAATATGTATGAAGACACATCGATCACTGCTGCAAATTAAAGCCTAACTAATTGGTCACTATTTGGTGATGGGTAAAAAAAGTCCTTTAGATTGATCCCTTCCACTCCCTGAAAAACACTGGAGAACGTTTTCCATTGGAATTTTTGGTTAACTGAACTACATTTTCCCTCTGATCAGTTAGAGAACTTGGTACCATCTGCTGTTACTAATAATGTCTCTGTTTAAAAACAGTCAAAATACAGAGACCTAGTGAGTGAGTACTCACACTGTATTCTTCTGCATGAATCACAGAAAATTCTTGTGGCTGCACCTGAAGGTCTTGAGTGGAAATGGCTCTTGGGCCTCCCTGCATGGAAGCTTGTCTACCACCTTGGCCTTTTTGCTAGACACAGGCACAAACTTCGTGAAAGCCTTTCTCTGAGAAACATTTGCTGTGTCTTGCTTCGGTCTTGGTTCACGTGCCAGCTATGAAAGGCAACTGCAGGCCAGGTCAGGGAAACACTGAAAACCGTCACTGTATTAAAAACTTGAAGGGACCTATGCTGCTCTTGTAGTTACACGAGGTAACTGTTGTAACCACTCCAGCTCCAGCAAAGTGGCTGGAGTGCAGGTTAAATAGCTGATGCCAATAACTAAATTAGATATTCTCAACAAAACCTGACTTTAAGATAAAAGTCACAGTGGTTCATTCTCAGCTGGCCTCAATCTACCCCCCTGCCTGTGCACCCAGAATTAACCACAGGACTCCTGCTGATGTTAAAGTTAATTTAAATGTAAATCTAGATTAATCCCAGATTTAATCCCATGTTCAAAATGTTGCACATTATATACGTTCTGCTTTTATAATGCCAACTGGAGACCTAGGTCTATAATCTTCCTCAAAAAAATATTTGCAGAAGTAGCAGACTATTTAATCGAAATCTGTGTGTAAAATATTCAGAATTTTACTGTTGATTGTTAACTTTATGAGGCATTGTTTTAAGAGTAACTTTTAATTACTGTAAAGTGGAAACATCTGAGTAATAGTAATAGGGTGCACCCTGAGGAAGAAAACATGAAAATTAATTATAGCATGATAAAGGAACATGTAATAATAACACTGAAATTCTGGGAGTATTTTAACCTCTATAATATTATTTTGAAACCTTTTAAATGTGATTACTTAGTGATAAAAATGAAGGTTGTATCAAATGATTGCTTCATGAACCAAAGCTGCAGTCATAGGTTACATTTACATGTAACCTATCAATAGAATTGAGATACCTGGAAAACAAAAATCAAAACATTTGAAAATCGTTTCAATATTAGTAGGTTTAATATAATATGGAAGTCCTTTGTCATTGTAGTTGAAAAGATGTACATACATTTCCAATTGTCTGCAATTTTCTGTTCTCTGATTCTTACTTATGCTAATATGTTTCTAACTATCTTCAAAATGTTTTAAACATTATTATTGAAGTGATCAAAATATATCCAAAGGTTAGATGCTTTTTGAAGTGTAAAATAAATTGTATCATGAAATGCATTACAATTTTAATTTCATGATTACTTCACAATAGTAATATAGAAAGATTTTGGAATGTTGAATTTCACCAGATACCTTTATTGGATTTAAACCTTTTTATTTTTTATAGTGTTCTCATTATAAGCTCTGAGTCTTATAGACTCATCATTGTAGATGAACCATAATATTCACTGTTAGGCAATCATGGATTAGTTTTCACTGTTTTTCAGTTTACAGGCGTATATTGAGAGAATATCTTTTTTATTATAAATGCAATATGAGGACTGAATATATATTTAAACATTTTTTCCAAATTGTTAGGAAATGATTACAGAGCATGCATTATCTGCTGAAGAATTATGAACTCAATTAATTATAGTTTTTGTTTTTTTTAAGTAGTGAAAGATCATGAAAACAAATTAGTGTCCATTGAAAAGGGTGAGGATCTGTGTCCCAGTGAGTTACGTATTTGTGTACTAATAATCTTTAAATTTACATTGGAAACATTAATTGATTTTTCCAGTTTTAAGACTTCTTATGTGGGTAGGCAAACATGGAAAGGAGGTACGCCTGAATTTATTTTCTTTAATTAGAGCTTAGCATGCTTTTAATGTAGCTTAGCTTTTCTACTTGTTCATATATAGCAGGACAGTAGGAACTCCTACCTTGACTTCTAGTAGGAGCCACTAGCCAGTAAGGTCTGCAGTATCTTAACCTCCATGAGAAGTCTTGCTATAGCTCTTCTAGGAGATTTTGGGTGCTGATCTGTACCATTTAAAATCTTCAGGGGTCAAGACTGGATGCAAACTAAAGGACCATCCTAAAGAGTATCAAGTTTTTCACAGATACCCTGTTGGCCTCCAGAAGGTCTGAAATCATTAGTGTGTTAAAGAAGTCTCCTCCAAAATTTCCTTTAAAACCAATAATTATTGACTGTGTAAAAAACATACTGATAAAGAGATAGCTTTTACTGTGGAGGTACTCAGAGATACATAGGCATGTTTAAAAAGAAAAACAAAAACGTTTTGGTACTTAGCTTCAGTACCAAAAATACTCCAATGTAAATGAGAAACAAAGAAGTAGAAGTAGGGTAGGTAGAGAGCAGCAGTCATATATCAATGTTTTTATGTTTCCCTCGAGTGTATTTGTAACAGTATTGTTAAAAAGGGAAAGATGTGTTAAAGAAAATACAGAATTATGATTGTGAAATTTAGTTTTACAAATTTTCTGGTATCATAATCATAGATAGAAACAAAAGATCTACTTGTTTCTATATCACTATGAAAAAAAGGCTGGCAATAATGAATCATGAAATTGCCAAATACATTTAAGATGAAATTTTAAAAGACAGTTAAATAAAGGAAACAGTTTCAATAAGGATTTCATAAGGAACGATAAAAATAAGCTGGCATTGACTGTATATTCAGGTTGATGTCAGGGTCCATGAAGCGTTGCGATAATACAGTATTTGTAAAAACAACTTCAGTTTAGTTTCGTGGTTGAAGTAGAATGTAGTGTTATTTTAAGGAAGGGAAAGATACTCCAAAGTTGATACTGAATGACAGAATACAGTACGTAATGTGTGTGGTACTAAGTGAAGTTAGTGAAAACTAATGTCTTTCAATAAAAAAATGGCCCATTAATCTCAAAAAAGATATTGGAAACAGATCAGAATGATGCAGGCAAAGTCAGTTGTATGAATTAGTCTAAATTTGTAACAGAAGAAGATACTGATAATTTTTTATTTGTCTTTCCATTTCTAATAATGTTCTATGTCATATTATCTGTTTTGTTATAAACTTTAAATATTAACAAATATTGGGAAAAAAGACTGGTCTCATTTCTTTTGTAGGGGGTGGTATTTCTCCCCAGTTCAAAAAGGGAATCAAAAAATTCCTCAAACACCAGTTAAAATCTCCTTTACCTTTCAAGGTCCATTAAACTTTTTTTTTTTTTTTTAATTATTTTCCTCTTGCAGAAATTAAGTATGTATGTAAGTATGAGCAGAACAGAATGTCTGTTCCTCTCTTAGCCGTAAGGATCAGTAAAAGCCAAGTTTTTCAATAGATCTTGGAAATGTAATATGTTCCTCGTTGTTCAGGAGGAGGAATAATCTTTATAATCTTTGTTCTAATGTCCCTGTTTCTTCAAGCATATCTTTTCAATGCTTAGTGATGAATAAATTTGATCTGCAATCACAGGGAAGCCACGAATACATAGCTCAAACCAGTAAAAAAAGAAAAAAAAGTCAAAACTATGCATTCTTTGACCTTACATTCCACATTCTGAGGGACTGCATTTGAAAGGAAGTTACGTGCAGGTGAGCAGAAGCTTGCTTTTACTGAAGAAAGTACAGCAAGTTTACCTCTCCTGTTACTTGCCACAGATAGTGTTGGACCTGGTGCATCTGTAGAGGAAAACTGGTCCTTTCCATTTCCCAGATGAATGCTGTGTATCTCATCACATTTGAACATTGTACAAATACGATTATCCGTCTCAGGATGTGAGTCTTTCTGGCTGGTGCCATTTAAGCCATCAGGGGGCAAACGGAATATGTTGTTTCAGTAATTTCTACCTAGATTCCCAAGCTGATGGAAGATTCCAAGTTGGGGAGGTTTATTCATTTTTTTGTCTTATTAGAACATATGTGAAAGTACACACAGCATTACAGAGTTCAAAGGAAGACCAATATGTAATGAAAGACATTTCATCCTAATTCAATACTCTTTATGGAAGTGTCTGTGGGACTGAACGTTGTATAGTATGTAGCAATAAATGATCTTGCCCCAAAGACATTTCCATTTAGAATAGGTATAGAGCTGAGAGAGAGATGTCGTACAAATGTGGAGACACAAAGTAGTACTGAGAATTCCAGAGTTAGTTTTTGTAGAGCTAGGAACTAAACCAGGAGCTTCTCCAGTCATGTCTAATTTTCTTCATAGGAAGAAAAAAATGCATTTACTTCTTGCTGCAGTCTCATATAGTAAAAGCTGCCTAGCAGCAGTTATATTGGCATCAAATAGCAGCAGCATATTGACATCAAACCTCTTGGAATTATGGATGAGACAAAAACCTGATATTTAATCTGAACTAGTAATCCATGATTTCATGAGTCAAGAAGTTCCTCTAAAAGCATGTGTATGTTCCCTAGCAGGACTCATTCTCTAGAACTAGCATCTAAAATATGTCAGTTTGGCCTCAATTGAGAGGTATTTGTACATGAGCTACAAAATTGTCTTATTTGACTTTTTTTTCCTTATGTATTATATGAACAACATGTAGAAATATCAGTGGAACTGCAGTGTTAATAGAAATATTCCCAAATACTTTTCCCCCCAATATTACACTGTATTAGTTGAAACCTAAAATGAAAGCGTGCTTCATTGGTGCCATACTAATGCCTTTATGAGTACCTATACTTAAAATATATATGTCAGAAAGGGTATTGGTTAAATATTTTAAATAAGTCTTTATGGTATCATTTGAGCAATGTCAAATACAATTTTTATTTTGAAAGATTTTGTTGGAATTTAGTCTTTGAAAATATTAATAACAGCTTACAGCAGGTAGGCTATAAAATAACACTGTGTGCTGTCTATTTAGTTTCTGGTTGAAAAAGCACAGCAGTACTTTAGTTCATTACCTTTGAAAAAAACAGTAACAAGATAATACAGCTGCCTCTGATTAAGATGTAAATTCTTTCTAATTAGAATGTAAATTCTTACATTTAAATGAAGACATCAATTGTCAGGATGCCATATGATATCTTATTCCACCTTGCCTGAATGAAGCCCTCACTGTTCATCTATGGCACTAAAATAGTTTTGCAATCCCTTTGTTCTCTGATTCTTGTAATATTCTCTCTTCATGTTCCCTTTACACATTGCTTTTGTTTGTTTTCCCCCTGCATCTGATATTGTTGTGTCTTGGGATTTTGCAGAAATTTGGAATGAAAATTGAGTTCAGTCAGTGCCAGTATTTGCTTGTGCCTCAATTACTTCTGCTGAATTTTCCTCAATGCAAATCAGGCAGGTTGCATAAAGTGGTGCATGTATTTGAAATAATTAATTTTCCGTAAAATGATGGATCAAGTCCAATCAACCTTCATGAAATCTAAATAAAAGAATAGAGAATTAGAAATTAATTAACATTTTGTGTTGCTAGTACTTTATTATGCAGTCTAAACTATAAATAATAAGTTGTTTTTTTGATCATAACTTTTTATTATGAACTGTTGATGATAACCTTTGACATAATCATCTTGTTAAAATATATCAGTATAAGTATACTAACATAAATTTAATGTCACAAAAGGCATTGTAAATTAATAACATATCTTAAAGTAGAAAATTACAAGGTACAGAGAGTTTAAGAATTGACCCATTAATTATTTTTGCATGTAAAACTCCTCTCAAAGTTAAAGCAATAAGTATTTACCAGTTAATTTTAAAAGTGTATAATTCTGCTGTTGAATTAAATCAGGCCATAATACGTAATCATGTTACCTGAGAACAGCCTATCGTTGGAGTTTATTTCTTTTTTTTTGGAAACCTGTTTTTAATCAAGTATCTATGTAGGAAAGGTTTATGTTCTTCTTACTGACACACAGCTTCTGTTGCTACTCAAAATCATTCTTCTTTGCCCCACCTATGAGCTGTATTAATTTTTAGTAAGTATCTTCTACAGAGTGCTTCCTGCTAATAAAATTAGGTTCATATCAAATTTGGTCACAGGCAGTGAAATTTTTGGTAAAATGACACCGATCTTAATATAAATGGCAAAAGATATTTTGAGCTAGAACAGATATATATTCAATGGATGTGTTGCATAGATATTATTCATAATAACTTTAGGTACAGAAACGTATAATTATGAACAAGTTTTCAGTAATAATAGCAGTTTGTATAATGACTCCAGTTAGACATATGTCTGTATGTACTTAATTACTTAGATCTATAAATACGTACTTAGATTTACTTAAAATATTAAACCCAATGATCGAGAAAAGTTCAGTGCAGTTTTAAAAAGTTTGAAAATATTCCTGTAATAATAGTTGGTTAACAATGGTATTAGCATCATTTATAGGTTAAGGGTGCTTGCTATAATATCTTTCATTAAGAGTATTGAACTACTTTTCCCAAACTGAATTGTAGCAGGTGTTGCTTTAGTAACAAACACAAAGACTGAGCTTGTTAGTTAGCAGTCATAAAAGAGTCTCTAATGTTGTGGGGGTTTTTTTAAGTTGTCACAAGCAAAAAAGCATAATAAATAGGTAAAACATGACTTAGTGAATACAAATATTTTATTTATTTTTCTCCCTTCAATATAAAAGTCTTATATGAGATACAGTTAAAATACACTTTTAACAATCTCATCAAAATATAAAATTAAATACAGTCGTTCAAATTTATCCTACTCAGAAACTATAAAAATGACTATAACTTGTAGGTCCAAATAAGCCACTTATTTTGCAATTCTCAGAGGTAGTATGCACACAAAAAAAAAAAAATCCCGTGAAACCTCCAGTCTTGTAAATGGTTAATCAGTTTACATACAAGTAGCTTTGTGTTACTGAGCAACAAAACTGTGCATTAAATAATTTGCAGGATGATGATTTATATATATACATTTTTCAGTTCACAAGAATTAGGATATCTCGAGCATGATAATCTTCAGTACACTACTAATAAATTTCAGTATCTCAGGAGATTTTGACAGTTTTTACAAAAGAGGTGTTGAAACATTGAGTTTATAAGTAACATAAAAATAGGTGAGGTAATGTATTGTCCAGTGTCTGTCCTCAGTACTATCATTTAAGAGAAAACTGGTGAAATACAGAAGTATTTTATATGGAAAACTTACTCTGAAATTCAGTTTGTCATCCACATGCCTAGTTTAGAAGGGAATTGTAGTAAATGGGAATCTCTACTGTTATGACGCTATTTGTTTTGGGGTTGGTTTTAATATTCCTTTAAAGAAAACATTTACCTGGAGTAAATGCATTTAATTGAATGCATTTTGTTGAAGGAAAGAATATGGAATGGTCTTGAAGAAACTCAATGATTTCAGCCAGGGCTAATCAATACCAGCCAAGTGTTAAGAAATTACCTTGTGTTCAGTATGTGGCAGCGAAAACAGACTCGTTACTTTTTCTTTTAGGATGACTAAGTGTACAAATACAAAATGTGTGTGTACTTGGGTGCTACATTTATATTTGTACTATTCTAAACAGATAATAGATTGGTTTGGGGTTTCATAATAATTAATCATTCTCGTAGTGGGCAAGGACTAAATAACTGATTGGCTTGGTGTATATATTGAAAGTGGTAGGAAGTAAGGTGTTTTAATCTAATTGAAGTAACATCCAAGATACAGATGGCACAGTAACAGAAATAAATCTCATATTTAAAATGAGCTTCATATGTACAGTAAGTCAGATTGCTTTCATATGTAAAATGACTGTAGAAATTGAGCAGATTTTAGGTTCGGGGGGGATTTGTTAGAGAAATAGCAAATGGCATCATATAGCATCAAATGGCAATTCTCCCTCTGTTGCTTTCTTCCCAGAAAACATCTTGTGATGTGTCTAGGAGATAGAATTTTATAAACTACAGTCATAGTTGCTTTTTTAAATATAATTTTAAGTATTTTTCCAAATGAGAGGTGCAGACAGTAAAAAACAGTTCCAATAAACAGTCAAATTATGTACTTTCAGATTTCCTTTGACCTCGATCTAAAACATCTGACCTGTACTGAGCTCTGCTAATGCTTTGTTTCAGAATCCACACTAAGGTGCTGGAGATTTACTTCTTTTTCTGCAACATAGTGATTTGTCCCTATATCTCTTTCTCCTTGAGTCTGTATTCAAGGTGCCTTTATTGGCTTTTGCTTCATTCTCTATTTCATTTAGATACTTTTTTCTAGAGAAAAAAAAAAAAAAAAGTTGCCTCTCACAGTTCATTCTATTTATCAGCTTGACCAATGTGATATTCATCATAGACATTGTAAATTACATCCCTACAGCTTTCCTTACAGTCCAAGTCTGCGTTTGCTCTTTTTCTGTGAAAGGAATCCCAGACTCTCCTGTTTCCTGCCAGATTCTACTGCCGTACCAACAGGACGTTTAAAGTGTAAGCTTAATAAGTTTGTGGAAGTAATCTTATTTATGTCATCCTGCCATTAACTAATTTAGTTTTCACCTTCAGTAAGTTCTAGAATTGGTCTACCTTTTGTGGCTAGCCTATAGTCTCTATTTTTATAGGCTGCTATGTTACGTTTTCTGATGAATCGTATCTCAGCTGTAATTACAGTCTTCACTGAATACCTCAGTAGGATGTGTCAGCAGAGAAGGTGGATTTCATTCTGAGTCATACCAGGCTCCCATCTCGCACTCTTTAACAGTGTCTTTCATGGACATACCTTTCTCAGTTCTGCCAAAAAAATTCATCAGCTACTGTCTTGTCTTGCTTTAGATGTTTCCTCTTCATGTGATATTTTTAATGTTCTCGACACTGAGAGGGTGTCACTGAAGTAACAGCTGGGTAACTAAGTTTGATGTGGTCCCCTTGCCAAGGGATAGGATCTCTTCTTCCCTCCCCCCCCAAAAAAAAAAATATTTTTTTTTAAGTGTATTACATCACTAGGGGCTAATGCTTGCACCTTGAAGGCCCTTTTCCAAAGACACGTGTCTTCTACATGACTCAGCACCACCAAGATCAGCTTAGTCACATTTCAATGCTGTCTATATTAGACCTTCCTATATTGCTAAAATTTCCTCCAAGCTGTTTTGACTATATCTACAAATCGTTTTTTCTTAGTAACAAAAGAGTTGTTTTGCCTCCTGGTGTTATTTCATCACTCCTTAAATTGATAAGGGAACTTTGTAGAGCAGAAGTGTCATTGCAATGAGTTTTTAAAACACTTAAACTAACCTTTGGGTTGAATATCAGTCTACTTTCCTTTTTACAACAGAATTGATAGGTTCGGAGGAGGGGGGTTGTTCTGAATTCTGAAATATTTAAATACTTCACAAAACGATTTTACTTGTCTCCACCAAGAAACTGCAAGGCAAAATGCCAGAGTTTATTGTAGTAATCATTTGTCTCTACAGTTGGTGAGGAAACAAAGACATTCTGCCATATTAATGGGGAAACATCTGCCCTTCAAAAGAGAGAAGTCTGATTAAATAAAAGAGAATAACTTATACTGTCAGTATGAGAAAGAGTGTGGAATAATTAGTGAGAAATTATAGGTCAGGTGTAGG
This sequence comes from Anas platyrhynchos, assembly GCF_047663525.1. Lineage (NCBI taxonomy): Eukaryota > Metazoa > Chordata > Aves > Anseriformes > Anatidae > Anas > Anas platyrhynchos. The sequence goes on from NC_092591.1 coordinate 58,305,322, forward strand.
GTTTCTGTGACATTTTTGGTCCCTTTTATTAATCCTGCCAGTTTTTGCCAAATGTAGGCATAGATAAGAACTTCAGTGTAAACTCTTGGTTTTGCTAGACCTGTCATAGACATCTGAAAGATTCAAAAACTCTGTGATGAAAAAAATCACATACTACGATCTTTATAGCACGATTCCCATTACAAAATGATGACTACCTTTTCTTCCTCCTCAGTCACAAGAAGAAAACCTTTTCCTTCACATATTGCATTATGCAAGACAGAATGAATTAAATTCATGTTTATGATAATTGTGTTATCCATTTTACTTAGAAGTAGAGAGGTGGTGGAAATAGAAACATGTTTTAAGAGGTTATGGTAGAGTAAATGAAAGCAGTGCTGAGTGTATGAATAAGTCATGGTAAACACAGTTAAGGCACTTATTTTGGACTTAGGTAGCCTTAATTTGCCTAATATGAACATTAGGTTTGGCTTTTGCATATATAATGCCCAGAATGTGTTGTCAAAAAGACATCTTCTGAATAAATGTGCTGAAATTACTAATACAAGGACTCAACACATTTTAAAATACGGTTTAAAATGTATGCAGAGCAGAAGTGACATTGAAACAGTCTATTGTGACATCTATGTGTCTATTAATTTCATTTGCTTTATTAATTTTTTAAAAAGTTGAGAGGTGGCTTCAAAATTATGTAAAATAATAATCAGTATTAAGTAGTGAAGCTTTTTATACATAGGCAGAGCCTCTGGGCTTTTTTTTTTTCTCCACTTTGTTGGCAGATTTGTAGTCAAAGAATTAAGGCAGCCACTTCAGTAATGCAGCTTTTACCAAGTGTGGATATTCATTGCTCACTTCCCCACTACCATCAACCAGACTGAGTCCATCAGCCTGCATTATTGCTATAAAAATAAAATTGAAGCATTAGGAAAATGCTGAAACACAGGAAATTCTGGCTGAATATGAGAGGGCACTTCTTTACTGTGAGAGCACTGGAACAGGCTGCCCAGAAAATTTGTAGAGTCTCCTTCTCTGAAGATATTCAAAACCTGCCTGGATGCCATCCTGTGCAATGTGCAAGGTGATCCTGTTTGGCAGGGGGGCTGGACTAGATGATCTTCAGAAGTCCCTTCCAACCTTGGCCACTCTGGGATTCTGTGACTCTGTCATTAGGAATTGAAAACAGGGACTTAACTCTCTGAATTATGACCTATATGCAAATAATACGTGGCCTGATTTTAAAGAAATCACTTATGTAGAGAACTGTATGCCTACATTACTTTGTGAACTTTAATACGAAAAAAAAAAAAATTAATGTAACTGTGATAATTCAAAAATCTGCAAAAGCCAAAAATAAAAGCACTTCTCAGTGAGTTGATAGGACTGAATAGTGCAAATATTAAGAATGCAGAGTTGTTGAGTATTTTGAGCATGTTCAAAACCAGTAATTTTGTACAAAGAGGTTATGGTGCAGCACTTCTTTGAAATCAAAGTAGACCTGTGTAAAATTATAGCTTCACTTAGTTTAAGCATACAAGTTTTAACATTCAGATATGCAGATGCTTGATTCCCCACATTCACTAAAAACACAAGTGAGATATCTATAGAGAAGTGCCCATATGAAGGTCAATATGAAAAGATATGAAAGCAATACAGATACACAGCAAAGTGATTTTATTATAGTAACTTTGACTATAAAACACTTATTCACATTCACCTGTGATTTGCAGTGATCCAGATCCGGGTGATGTTGAGAAAATACCATTCAACTGCTTTTAAGGTCCAAATAAGCAAGGTGGCTTCCTACACATTGCATCTCCTCTGTCCTGTGGGATTATCAGTTGACTCTTGTCAGAAATGGACACCAGTCTTCCTACTCAAATGAGTTGCGGATGGATCGCAACCTTCCCTTCTACGTGGATTTCCCCTTAAGCTTTTGCCTTATGATATATGAGGCTTGAAGTGTTTCTTGGATGTTATATGTATTCACACCAAATTTCACTGTTCTGTGGTTAAAATTCTAACCCATTCTACTGCTCTAGCTGATAAACTTTTCTTCATTCAAAAGACTTCTCACAACTGTTTTTGTCTTTGACATATAGCAAAGGTATAATAAAATGACTGAAAAGCAATCTGGGCAATTATACTTCAGCAACTTCCATTGCTGTATTGTATAGATATGGACTGATTTGATATATTTCCAATCCCTCATTGCATTGTTGGTGTTTGATAAAGTATATGTTCTCAGTTTTGCTTACAAAGCTTGCAGAAGTATGTAAAAGAAATAGCAAAAACTCGATGAAAGCCTAATGCAATGTTACATCTGACTAACTTATTCCTGGCCCAAAACTACATATACAGCTCTTTAGACATTTTCGGTTTGTGTTTATGCTAGTCATGAAATTACAGAATCACAGAAACATCTAGGTTGGAAGAGACCTCCACGATCACCTAGTCCAAGCTCTGACCTAACATAACCAGTCCTCCACTAAACCACATCACTCAGTTCAACATCTAAACCTCTTTTAAAGACCTGCAGAGATGGTGACTCAACCACTTCCCTGGGCAGCCCATTCCAATGCCTAACAACCCTTTCAGTAAAAAAGTTTTTCCTAACATCCAACCTAAACCTCCCCTGGCTCAACTTTAGCCCATTCCCCCTCATGCTGTCACCAGGCATGTGGGAGAATAGACCAACCCCCACCTTGCATAGAATTAGAAGAAGGCTTTCTAGACTTTCATTTCCATAGCAGTCTCATATATTTTTTTAATTTCTTTACTTGAATTGTTCTATTGAGATTCTCCTCTGCTGCAACCATTGAAGCAGTCCAGCACTGTGTGGCTGTGATCTTACATGGAAGAAAAGTGGAGATGTAAAACGCCTTTTTAGTATTTCAGAGGTCAGTCAAAACAGAAAAGGATTAGTGAAATACCCTTTCCAGAATTACATGATATCAATTCAGATAAATAGGAATGAGCGCTTACATCCTTGCAAATATGCAGGCTAAGGAGATACTCAATGCCCAATAGCGATAGTGACTCTTTGTGTATGCAACACCACCTATATATTTATATATGTAGATACTGCTCAAGGAGCTTATATAGGGTTAATTACATATATTATATATTCAAAATAAAATTTCTTTCACATAAATAATTAGTGTTTTGATCCTGGATGAGTGTTAATTCAAATATAGATGATCATGCAGATCCATGGTGAAATTCTAAAAGTTGATAAAATGGTTCGTGCATACTACCATACAAAATACAGAAATCTTAATGAAACTATGTATGCAGTGACCCACCTCATATGCTGAATTATTGATCTGTAATCATTTTGCTGCTCCATGGTAATATGCTACTGTAGCAACCTCATAGTACCGTAGAACAGCATCCTCCCAGAGCTAAGCCAAGAACATGTACTCAGTTATAAATTTTGAAGATAATTAAATAAAAATCTTGTAAAAATCAGTAAAGTTCATCCATTTTAATTCACCTAGATGTTGTCTTTACTGTACTGTTTGAAGAGAAGATTTCTTTCACTGTTTTTTGGAAGAGATGTTAAGGGGAGGAGGTGGGATACTTTGAGTCAGTTTCTTGAAGTGATTTACATCTACAAATCGTACCAGATTTCCAAAGAGTTCAGCTCCCATTTTTACCCATCTTAAAGGAACCAGCTGCATTTTCAAGGAGTCGGCAACTCTTAGATGCAATGAAGTATGATGGCTACTTCAGGTTGACACTTCCTAGTATCTTCATCTGAAAGGTTGAATAAGGATCTCCTATGAACATTAGGTCATTTTACTCAAGATTTTTTACAGATTCTAATTAACATTTTTTTTTTATATAACTTACAGTATGTGCAGCCTTTGAAGATGCTTAAATAGGCAGTAAAATATTCTAACCTATACATACTGAATATTTTATGCAAATATGAAGTATTTGAAAACTCATTATGAAATTGGCTTTTTCTTCTAGGAGCATGTATGTGTCCCTCTTAATGTAAGCATTACAGCATATCAAAATAAAGACCAAACCACACTCATACTTTAAAACGTCAAACTCTTAATGAAAGCATTAGAAATAAGCATAATTTCACTGATCAAGCTCTAGCTTGACAATGTCAATAGTGAGCAGAACTATCACAACACAGTTTTGAAATTGCCTTGTCTAATTGGGAGTCAAAATATGATTGTAGTATTCTTTAAAAAAATGTGAATTTGTTATGGTGAGAGAAAAACAAATAGCAGCTTTTCTCATTCTTGTCTGATTTGTCTCATGTTTTATGTGAATTACCCCTTTTGTTTACTTAAAATTGTGGGTATTCCAGACAAACTGTGCTCGTAACTTATGATGTCATCTCCACAGAAAACACTTTTCACTTTGTATGCGAGGTATGACACAAGGAGGTCTCTAGAAGGACTAAGTTACAAAATAATGCTAGTAAAATTATGTGATCATTCATTTCCATGGAGGTATGCTATAGATGACTGGGTGTTGTCTTGTGCTTCTCATATTCCCTTCTGTTTATTGCTTCTACTGTACACATGCTTGTCATTTCTCACAAGTTATTAATGCCAAACCTATTTAGATGATCTTTCCCACACATCCACTATTGAAATGAGATACGTCAATTTTTATTCTGTTAAAATAAAGTCAGCAGAAAACTACTCAGTGGTTACTAAACTGGCTGTCAAAATAATTGTGATCTTGTCGACACTATTAATAATTTTCTACAAGCACTACATAGTATTAGAAATAAAGAAATTATTTTTAAAATAACCAGAGTGGGGGTTGACGGAGAAATGGCAAAGCTTGGTATTATATGACGTGTTTTAACACCGATCTGCCCTACACCTTGCTCCTACTCTCCTAATGTTTTTTTCTTTATTTCCAAGTGTTTGTGTGAAGAGAGAAGCGAGTTTGTGTTCTTCTAGCAGATGTGCTAGAGGAACAGTAGTCTCCGAGTGGGAGTTATCATGCCCACACATAGTGCTGCTGATCCTACTTCATCCCACTTACCGCTGTATTTTCATTATAAGCTTGGATTCTGTTTCCCTCTTTATTACAAGGATGTTACAGTTCTTTATTCTTCACTGACAGCTGGCAACAGGTAATGCTGGCTGTTATTTTGTTCACCCTAGTGAAGCACATTCATTTTCAAATATAACCATGTTTTGTTTGCTGTATTTTGTTCTTGGTGTGGTTGAATGCCATCCTTGGAAAGATGTGCATTGAGCTAGTATTGAATAAGTGGCTTGCCTTCGGCATTCATGAGTAAATTCTGTAGTTTTTGTTTCAAGGCTTTGACATGTCATCAAGTGTAAATCTATTCTAATGCCAAAATCCCTCTTGATGTCTGATGCCAATCAGTAGCTTTTCATCTTGAAAAAGGTAGTGAATAATTTGCCCTGTGGATATTACACAGACACCATATATGGTAAGGAACAAAGAGGGGAATCCCATACCCATTTTTAAATTCAAATAATCATGTTAAACCAGTTTGCTTTCCTAAATACCATTGGTAGTCTGGTACATTTTCTCGCTTTCAAGTGAATATTGAATACTTGTCTCATTTGCATATTTTCGATGTGTGGAAACAATATACTCTTTCTGCTGTAGTATTTTATTTCATGAGTAGTAGCCAACATGCTGAAATATGTGAATTATATTACATTTGTTATTTTAATAGGAAACTCAAATCTTTTACCTCCTTCAGCTTCATTAGTGGGTTTTTCGAGGAAAAAATAAATAAAAGGCATTTGGTGTATAGGAAGGTCAACATTTGCTTTGTGAACGCAGTTTGCACCCATGATTTTGAATTTCAATGAACTGTAAGCCCTAAGAGTGTTGAATTAAAGGCATAAAACACTGTAGTTCACTCAAGAGCTCAAAAGTATGTAATTTCTTTCCTTACAAAGGAGGCCTACTGAAAACCTAATGAACATGTTTATGTAGTTGAATGGCACTCATATAGTGTGTACTCTGAAGAAAGAAGCAAGCAGAGCTTTGTATTTAACTCCTTTTCAGTCTGAAATATTACAAGATTTTAGGGCACACAGGGACTGTTGTGATTATATAATCTGACCTCCTGCATAATGCAGGTCATAGCATTTTACACAGTAATTCTTGCATTAGGGCAGATAAATTCTTCAGCTGTAGTGAACATTTTGTGCTCAGCATGATTGGTTTAAGCTGCTACCTGATCTTAAATCTCATATTAGAAATATTAGTAATGCTAATACTGTGGGACATTTTCCTTATAATTTGTAATGGTGTTTAACCTTTCACCCAAAGTTACTCAAAACAGTTCGCATACCTGAATTAAACTTCAAGATATCAGTATTTAAAAATGACGAGTCGTGTATATCATTTTCAGTGTAGTCAGGAATAGAATTTAAACTCATAATCTTTTGGTTTAACCAATTAATCGTAAAAACATTAATTAGCTGATTCACTAACTAGTGATGATTTTAGGCTGAAAAATTCTACTCGTAATTATAGCAAATGGATTTTTTCAGGTTTAAAAACTACTTAAAATTCCAGTAAAGCCAAATTGATATTTAAAGGTATTTGTTACTTGAATATTGGGGTTCACGTTCTCTTTCTAAAATCTTCAAGGGTGCTGCATTACATGCTGTATGCATGTATGAACTGCCTTCATGCATAAGAGATACCAAAGAACTTTTAACAACTACGTTTATACAGAAAATCATCCATTTATTATTTAATTGCAGCGTTCATTAAGGAATAAAATGCAATACCTGTCCAAACCCTGAAAACTAAAAGTTTATTTTGGAAAAATATACAAGTTATTTTATCCAAATAAAATATCTGTTAGCATTAAAGTTAAGGCAAAGATAAATTAATTATCAAGGGTAGGATTTTGCTAGGTCAGGGTTAATAGCTGGCCCCTTCAGAAACGGACTCTCTAATAGTCCTTGACAGTTGAACTCTAAATCTTTTGTCTCAGCTAAAAGATCCAACAGTAGGACTGATAATCTGATAACTAACTACTAAAAGGTAAGTAGCCAAGTAACTATATGCCATATACCATTCAGTGTTCTTCCATGTGATAAATTGGTCACCTGCTTTCAGTTAATGTCAAGATGTTTCCAGTGCTCTTATAGCTTTGTTCATTCCCTGGTGTCCATATAGACAAACTCCGGTGGATTTAGCAGTGGGGAATGTCTGCAGCGTAAATGCAAAATGCTGTGCTCTAAGTCCAGTCTCTCTAGCAATAATTCAGTGCTACTTTATAGGAAGCGGTATGCAATATCTCTCTTCACTGAATTATTTTGCTGATACTATTTCTGATGTTCATCGTGGTAAATCTCTATAATGTAATGGTATAATCAAGTAGGGACCAACGAGCCATAGGGATCCGTAGGTATACAAATAGAGTGGGCAGATATCCTTTACTCTATCCAAACAGACACCTGGCAGAGAATAAACATATAACATTCAAGTAAAACAAATAAAGAGATTGACACCACCAAATGTCATATTAATGGATTATTCCGCTGTATTTATTTGAGGGAGGGAAACTTAGAGGATAAGCTAAATTAAGAAAAAAATCAGGAAAGCTGCATTGACCCCAACAGGATTCTGACAGTGGGGCAACAGAGCAGGTAACAGAGATGTTAAGTGAAAATGAGGAAGGGGAAGGTTGAAGCAAACTGCATAAGGCAGAGGAATACTGGCCAAGTGGGTAGGAACTTTTCTGCATGTCCTACAGTTTTGAGGTCTAGCTAGGTCTGGGTAGCTTCTCCTCCCCTTTTTGCTCTCCAAGCAAATTTCCTACCACAGGATAGGAAAAAGGCATGTTGCTTGTGGGACATTGTGCAGCAGAACATACATGGGCTAGGGCAAATGGTAAAATACGCTTAGATCTTTGAGCAAGGCTGTTCCTCACTTTCCATTCTTGTGGCAAGCTACTGAAAGTGTAACAGCAAAGCAAATCTGGCATTCACCAAAGTCCTCTCATTCATTTTAGCCCTACAGGTGAGGGATCTTTCCTGCCCTTGGTGACATGTTAATGTGGCTTTTCCATTTCACTAGGTACATTTTCCCATATTATTTTCTTTCTGGCAGAAGTTATCATCTATGGTAGAAATGTTCAACTACTTTTCCTCTGTAGCTAACTTCCTGTGGGGATCCTTGATATTTGAGCATATTGAACTGCAGAAGGCTACTTCAGTGAAAGTCAAATGTGTGGCAGGTGACCTACAATTTTTATACAACAGAACTGAAGCACATCAGCAGCAGTTAACATGCTAAATGATCTTAGCACCCTTTTGCACATTGGGAAGAACTTTTATTTTCACTTCAGAAAACGAGATTGAGAATATTTTGACATAAACCAAGATATGTTAGACTGGGCAGAATTTAGGGTTTCTGTGGCTAGATTTCTTCCAGGCTCTCACTGGTGACACAAGAGACCTCAGTACTGGAGAAAGTGGTTTTTCTCAGTCATGGCTGAGTACATCAGTTATTGAGCCATTCTCTATTGGAATCATGTATTAAATGGATGGATTGGAGAAAAAAATAAATTGGAGAAAAGTAGAAGTATATGTGAAAAATTGACAGGATAATAGTGACTAAGGTCCATATAAGGAAAATAAATTACCTAAATCAAGATATCAGTGATAAGCTAGAGTGAAGGAAAAGAGAATGTCCTGAAGTGAGAATTTTTGGAGTGGAAATGTAAATTACATCAAAACTAAGAACAAACTATTTTGTTTCCTTCGGCTGAAAGGTTTTTGTGACTATTTTACAAGCTTATATTAAATTTAAATATATATTAATCTTCCAGTTCCAACCACCACATAAAATAATTCAGTAAATGAGATAACTAATTATTTATTTTTAACTTACTTTTAACATTTGATCATCAAATAGATCTACTTTCTTCAGTACAGGGGTCAGATTTAACATATGGATTACCACTTGCAGTCAAGCTTGGGTTCACAAAAGACCTCACCTTGCATTGCTAAGTGGCTATGACGAAGCTGCATTCAATGAAACTGAGCATGGACATAATCTGAAATCTGGATGTAAATGTTTTGTTTGGATTCTTTAGTTTTCCACTGTACCATAGCAGGAAAAGGACATACTCTATGAAAGCCTGTGGTCTCCAGGAACACTGCTCTGCTGCTAAAAACAATTATAGGGAATGGTTGCTGGGCAATCAGCCGTCAAGTAAACTAAGATCCCTAAGCTTTCCCATACTTATCTTGATTAATGATTTAGCTAGTCATAAAATACAGTGTATTTGTAATTGAAATAGAATACTTAATGTTCTTCAGCAGAAATAAAAAATATGTCTCATCTGTAAAAGCCAACACTTGCTTCTGGTTGAAATAAGCTGTAATGAATATTATAAATTAAATAAAATTGATATAATTTTCTAGTATGTTTTAATGGCAAAACCTTTTACATTTACAGTGACAAGTAATACAGGAATTGTCAAATTTGTCATCATTTGCAGTTCAGCTGACAGTTTATGAATATTGTTCTGAAAAAAATGTTACCTGCTGCTCAATTATTTGTTTTCAGCAATAGCAAGGTCTGATCCAGCTTTGATTAGCATTCATAGAAGGCTTCCCATGCGCTTACATAGCACATGGATTGAGGTCTGAGAGTCAAATGGTATAAAGAAAAGCCAAACTGTAATGTTACACAAAATAATTATCAAATTTCATTTCTTCTTTGGTTTAGCTAGATCTAAGCATCTCGTTGATAACAGGTAAATATCAAAATAAATAATAAGGTCATGCCTTTGGTATTCCATTTGAACAAATTCAAAAGGCATAGTCAAAATTATCCTTAAATATAAGTTAAATATAAGTTCTATAAATATATTTAAAGATAGAAAAATGGTAACCACATACAAGAGAGATGAATTTCCTTCAAAGTGTCCACGTAAATTTTCCAACAAAAATATGAAAGTGACATTCATTCACAATGTCAGAAGAATATTATTTTTATGCTTTGGCTCTACAGGCTTAACACATGCACTAACTTCTTTATGATTTGTTCTATCTTAGGGCTATTTTCAGCATAGTCTTTTTATGGGGCTATGTGATTTATAAAAATACAGTGTCCTTGACATAAAACATATGTTCATAGGACCGTAAAAATACTGCTTATTTTGGGTACCCAGGACCATTAATAACGTCTATATTATTAAAAGACAAAACATTATGTTTTCATTGTGGGAAAAGAGTTTCAAAGTTACCTTTTTAAAGTTGTTCTCTCTTAGAGACCAAGAACTAGGTTTAGCTATAGTGCTAATGAAATTTAGCCTATTTTATGTTAGGTAGCTGAGTTTATCTGAACACATTTGTGCCCCTGCAAGTGTGCTGCCCCTATGTAATGCAAAAATGCATTTATATATGTGTGTATGTACTATCCATATATATATATATATATATATATATGGATATATATATTCTTTTCATAACCTTCAGGGAAAGAAAGGCAGATTAACTACCTTAAATCTTTCAGGTGTAGGTCTTTTATACACTCAGAAATTTTGCTGTTTATTTATCTACTTCCTAAAAACATCAGTTTTGCAAACTCATTTTAAGACAAAGTCTATCTTTTGAAATTATTACAACTGAAGTAGACAATATGCAGAAGAAAAATGAAAAAGTGGGAATTGCCAAAAAGTAGGCAATGGTTTCAATATATCTTGTTAATATTGTTTTGTTTTGCAAATTACTGTATTATCTCTCACTAAGAAGTTAAAAACCTTAATGACTAATTAATTTCATCCTATGCAGACACTTAGTGAATATCTTTAAAAATAACTTATTTAATTTATTAGCTATATAACAAGCTTTAGAACAAGTTGTAGTAGGACTACCGATAGCAGGCAGACAGGTAGGAATAGCAGTGAAGAGCACTTTTTTGTCACAAATGAAGCTCTGTCTTTGATTTTACGTTGTATAACGCACCAAATATTAAATTGGACAAAATAATGATAAATTCTGGTGGTCTCGCTTCCCAGCAGCAGGTAGAATCCAAGTGAAAAAGGCATGAAATATCCAAAAAACATAGGACACATTTACAAGTGAGATAGATAAGGCTCCTCCTGGTGCCTGTTAAAAAGGAAAAGGATACCTATGCCAGTGGCAGGCATCCTTCAGCAGTTTTTATTGAGTAAAGACCTAGAAATTAGCTGCTCAATGCAACACCAGTTGTATTTGGGAACATTCAGTTTGGTTTGCACTGCTCTTTCATCCCCTAATTAATGTAACATGAAGTAACCAAAAGGAAAACAAATTACAATTCATTTCATTCTAGTGACTTATTTTCAGTTCAAACAAGATAGATAGGTGTAGGAGAAAAAATCTGTGTGATTGCATGTAGAGAAAGAAGTGCCTTGGGAATGAAGGGTACATAATGGAAGCTATTGAAAGATTCTAATCCTATAAAATATACTGATGTGAGAAGAATAGAAAAGACCGAAGGATAGTTCAGGAATTTCTGTTTCATTTTCCAAAGTATAGATTCAGCCTCCAGGCTAAAATACTGAAGATACTGTGTCTTGTAGATCAGGTTTTTGTCTTACTGCATGTTGTTCATGCTGTAAAGTGTGACAGTTTGTCTTTTTCTTGGCTGAAAGAGAAAAAAAAAAAAGAAAGAGAAGAACTCTTTCCTAATGTTCTTAGGATATCTTTTTAAAAGAAAATGTGTTCTTTTGATTCAATATCAGTTTCTTAATGGCATAAGATATGGAAATGTACACATGCCATTTTGATTGTGGAGACCCAAGACGCCAGCCCATGGTAGCCTGTGCTGATACATAGGGTAGACACTCAGTAGAAAAGATCATTGTCAATTTCTTTACAAGAGAAAAAGTTTCTCTCCAGACCATTCCTCTTTTCCTGAACATCCACAAGAGAGTAAATAGTAGTATTATTAATATTAATATTACATACAGCAGCTATCTTCCCAATTAGTTAAAAATAAATGTTGTGTTATTTAATAAGTTTATTACTGACAGCAAATAAATTTGCAATTGAAATACGAAATTATACTTAAAATGCTTCAAAAATGCTTTATGTTCATTTCTGAGCTAGGGAAAGGCCATGAATGCTATTTTCACGTCTTGTTGACGATTGCTGCATATTTTCACTTCTTATCTCTTCTTGGTAGTTTCCTCTTCACACCTGAAAGCTAAATATCCCCCAAATCTTTTCTATATATTTTTCTTATTTTCAGCTGTTTTGTGGGAGCGGGTTTTCTTAGAGAAACAGGGCATCACTTCACTGAAGTTGTATTTTTTTATTCACCCAGCTCCACGTGTGCCTACCTAACACATCATCTTTTTGAACAGATAGATTTCATCTTTCCTGTCCCATCCAATAAACACCTATTTTATGTCAGACTAGACCCTGGAGTCCCAACATGGCACTGACATCCCCAAGCATATCTCCTCATCTTTTGGATCTCCTTGACTTTTAAGTTGGTGGCTTTCTCCTGAAATTAATGATCATTTTCATTAAAGCTTTTTAGTCTATTTAATGTCAATGTCTATTTTTAAGTTGTTGATACATACTAGAAATGGTAAAAATGTGAAGGAGCAAGTATTATACTAGTCAGTGGTTTATAGTAAGAGTGGCGTACATTTTGAAAACCCAGAGCTAGAAGAACACTGCAGTTGAATAATTACTGTTTGTTGTTAATAGGAATAAGCAACTTCTGCAATTTATTTTCTGTACTTTGTTTCCTCTGATTTCTTGTACTTTGTATATGAGCCTAGCGTGGGAATGGAACATTTAACCAAACTATAGTGTCAACTACTAAAAAACAATGTAATCTGTAGTATATTAGTTGGGGATTTATTATTTATTTATTTGTCTATTTATTTCTTTATTTTGACTATCTGGGCAATAATTCCATGTTGTTTTGGAAACAGTTCATTTCAGAGTGTGTTCTCCATAAATTCTGTTATCCTAAACATGCTGGAGAAAAAAAAAGAAAGGTAATGACTCAAGATAAACATGTGAAGACTTTCGCAGGCTGCAAGCTCCAGCATTTTGCAGTGCATGCCCTACTTAGCAATGTCTCACTGGGTATGTGATAAGATTGTTTTAGTCTCTTCATGACTCACTATTTCAAAGCTTCAGATATTTACGTTATACCAAGATGGAGGAAAAGTCCTGCACAGTTAGTTCTGTTTACTTTCATTAATAATTTTACCATATACTAAGTGAAAAGTTCTGCTTACTTATTTTTCCATAGGTGACATCACTAGAACAAATATTTCCTTTTTTATTTCCGGTTCGTTTCACTTCTACTAAGAAGGATTTTCTTTTTCCAGCAGTTACTCTGTATCTGATTTTTTAAGTTCTTAAACAGAATGTGCTGTATAATACTGGAGCTCATATGCTGACTAGAATAACTTATTTCCCTGAAAATAGTAAATTGGATTTTCTTACTTGGGTTCAACTATTCAGCAATGGTTGTGGAGCTGCTGGTGTTTATAAGGAAGTTCAGGGACGGAGTGCAATGCAGGAAGACAGGTCATGAACTGGATTGCTAATGCTGATGTTTAGTTAAAGGTTAACATTTTTTAACCTGATCTTCTATATAATACCTGGCAGTTATTTTTGAAGTGACAGATTTTTGGCAACTACCTGATGTTTCTGAGGCTACAACAGTTTAACAGTAACAGTGAAGGAACAATTCTTTCAGAAGTGGATCATCTGACAAACTGAAATAAAATAAACAAGATACTAGGTTCGGTAAAACTAAGTTAGATTGCAAAATCAGGCTCTCAATTCCTATGTGGTACTGGTGAAAATATTCTTTTAGTTTGTTTTTATTGTAGTCGAATTGATAGATTCGCGAATGAAGCATAATCCTTCCAGCAAAGGTGTTTTGCTAGTATATTTTTGTGCACAAATTGTATTTTCCCAGAGTACAAGCTACATCTAGCTTGTAATAATGAATGGCTTCACAGAATGGACATAACTACCTTTAAAGTCCTGGCATTAGCCAAGCAGCTTTCAGGAGTGCAAAGAGAATACAATTATGTGCCGTAATTCTCATGGTTTGGCTGAATTAAACCATGTACAGACCTTGGGTTACACAGACCTTCCAATTTTTAGATTTGCTAATACTGCAGGAAATTAATGCATCGTCCAAAATGCGGTGTGCGCTATAACTGTGCTGTAGTTAGTTCACATTAAGTTTCAATTAGACAAGAATGTGACAGAACCATTTAATTAGTCAGTAAATACCTGTTGCTGGAAGTTGACAACCTGGAAAGTAGTCTGTTCTGGCGGGTTTTATTCAGCACAAGTTCTGTCAGGCAGCTTGTGTCACTAGGTGTTGTGCAAGACCTCACCTTAAACTGGAACACTTCAGAGTAAGCAGTTTTAACTTTGCTTCTCATTCTGCTGTTGATGATACGTTGACAAGACGGGTGGAATTTTTTAATAAGAAAAATCAAAATTTTTAAAGTCTTGAATAACAAGCAGTCTGTGTTGCTGATGTCACGTTATGTAACACAGCAAACTGTCTTTCCCCTACATGTGTGATGTGCTGAAGACTTAATCACCTAAAGTTGGTACGTAGAAACTAGTTAAAAGGGTGTGATGATGTGTTTCTTAGAAATAATTAGAAAAATCCAAGTTTTGTAGCACAGTGGCATCAAAAAGATTTTCATTCATTTTTCATGTATTTGTTTTCAAAAAGATTTTTTAAACTGTATTGTATTAACTTAGAAAACATTTTCCTTATGAAAAAATGTTAGTGCCTACGTATTTTCTATCCTGTGTGTACATAATTGTTGTCATACAAGATGAAGTTAGAAGCATACAACCTCTTCAGAGTAAGGATTTTAATAATAAATCTTGATTCTTAAATCTGTGCTTTCTCTGCCCATGAGTAGTGGGAACTCCCCTAGGTAAAATTTTAAAAAATAAGCATTGACCGTAACTGTCTTTTCCTCTTTTGTTTGTATTTGTTGAAGAGCTGCCCTGGTATCTGTTTAAAGACACATGCTGTAACAGTCGTATTTAATGTTGAATTATATTGTCATTGTGCTTTGCAGTTTTTCAGTGTTAAGTTACTGCTGTGGTTTTGCTTTTATTTTTTTTACGTGAATGGTGATGTCTTCACCTCACAGGCAGTGCAATATACAATGTATTGTACCTTTTGCAAGTACACACAAAGTGCTGATCTCTAGTGGAGATTTTTTGCCTGTGCTACCCTATTGTTTTTAGGCCAGCAGTTTAGTGACTTCAGGAAGTGGCCCTCATAAGATGGGAGACACCTTGGAGAGCTGGTGGTAGGATTCCAGAGAAACATGACTGTGCTAGATGCAGGGTGCACCTGGCTTTAACAAATGCAAGAAAATGTTCATCTGGCTAGAGCTGCCTAAAGCCAAGAACAGTAATCCTCAGAGTGATCAGTGGCTGAAGCTGCAATCCACCTCTGACTCTGCATCAGGCCCACCTCTTCTGAAAGAGGCTATTGCTGGCTCCAGAATGGAAGCAAGAAAGGTAGCAGAGGAGGAAGAAGAGGCTAGGCAGAAATTGCTGTTGTGTCGGTGCTCTTCATCATTTCTGCAGTTGCTCTGCCTATTACAGTTTGGAAGTCAGGAATGACATGTAGCCTGCACTGGTGTGATCTTGGCTTTTTTCCTGGTAAACGAGGATGTGGCAGCCAGTTCATTCTCTCCTCCTCGTTAGAACTCCTGTATAAAAGCTGAGGGATAGGAAAGTCTATGAAGAAACAGTCAGCTGTTTTCCTCCCATGCCTTGGAGGGTATTTGTAAGGAGGATGTAGCATCAGATGGGGCAAAATGTTTTTATAAAGAGGGTGTTGGAGGACCACTAAGAGGTTAGTGAATGAGGAAATATTACCATCAGAGTGAAAAGAATGGAAAGACAGCGATGTATTATCTTAGAGATAAAGAAATTATCATGAAGAATAAGGAGAAAGATTATTAAACAAAAAAAAAAAAAAAACCTGAGACCTGAACTGTTAATGACCAAATGTTTCTAATGGATGCTACATACAACAGATTCATTGCTTTTACATCTCTGAAGAAAATGTATGCAGCAGATAACTATTGTGCACCAGAAATCAAGGGGAAAGCATGAGTTATCCCTCATGGATAATCCTTCCCTGCATTTATTCTTGCAGCTGAAGTCCTGAGTTACTTCTGGAGGCTGGTTCAAGATTTTTCTAGATACCTGTTGCCTTAGTAAAATCTAGTTCTCGCTGCAAATGAAATTGGCAGGCCTGCTGCCTCCCAGAAGACACATTACACACATTACTCACAAACAAGCACAGGATTAACCCACTGATAAGTAATGCCAAGGTATTTCTTTGGCCGTCCCTCACTGAGTCTGCATCAGAAGGTCTGGCAAAAGAAAAGGTATGCTCCTGGTTTACTCGTGGTACAGAAAACTCAGAGGAGCAACACCTACTTTCCTGGCAAGAAGCTCTTAAAAGAAGACTTACGCATTATTGTGACTTATGACTTACTGTGACTTTCCTCACAATACCAACAGTTGTAGTTGAATTAGCTCATAGTCTGCCTGTATTTTTCCACATTTGTGTTCTTCTATCAGAGGCACTTCTCTACCTTTAGATCTTGGCATGGTATACAACCATCTCTGTCTGACTTGACATTTTACTTGATTCCTAAATGTCAGCTGAAGCCATCTATCTATAAGGCATCCAACTATGTGTTACTGTGTTTATGTTACACAAGCTTCTCTTTGTCTGGTAACCAGCATTTCTGGCGAGGACAAAGAAGTATGAAGTCCAGTTTGGTCAGCTTTTGGTAACCTCAAGGTCCTTTCTCTTTCTCGAGATCTGTATGTATGGCAGAGTATGGCAGCCACACTGAATCTTCTACATTTTTTTTTTCCCTCAGTCACCAGTTCTTCCACATTTTCATGTCCAAATTTAGCTTATAATGGCATAAAATTTATCTGTCAAGTGAACTAACCCCAAACAGTCATTCTCACCATTAGAAACATTTACAATTCCACTGGATTTAGGTATGTTTGCTATTACGGATGTAGCGAAGAACCTGGGCTTCTTAAGATGAAAAATGCCAGGTTCTCAATGTTTTTTGCAACCCACTTTATTCTGTTTGGATCTGTTACCCAGTGGGTTTGTAAGGTTGTTGTTTTATTTTCTCCAGGTG